>NC_058419.1:126141036-126175565 GCF_002201575.2 Neomonachus schauinslandi
GGGAGGAGGGGAGGAGCCTCTGTCCATCAGGGAGGAGGGGAGGAGCCCCTGATCCATCCAGGGAGGAGGGAAGGAGCCCCCAGTCCATTCAGGGAGGAGGGAAGGAGCCTCTGTCCACCAGGGAGGAGGGGACAAGCCTCCAGTCCATCCAGGGAGGAGGGGATGGGCCTTTGGCCCATGGGGGATGGATGTCCATGTGATTTTAAGGCAATCACATGGAAGAAGTGAGCCATGGCCCAAGGCCCTGGGACCTCTGTCCTTGGGCGTCAGGCAGATGTGCGCACAACACGGGGTCACTGAGCTGTGTTCCGGAGGCTGCTTGCTCATTCCCAAGAGGGACGGAGTCAGGGTAGGAGCCAGAGGGCATAGGCTTTCAACAAACAGATACTCAGGAAGGCCTGAAGCATCCCAGAGCTTTCAGGTCAAGCCCACAGCAATACTACAGCCTTATAATAACACAGCATTCCCACAGGGAACATCCCGTTCATTGCCACGGACAAATTTTCCCTTTTTAGAAAAGCTGTAAAACAAGCTAACGTATTGCTCTGCATTATCCAGTGATCTACACTAGCGGATCAGCCAAGAGTCGGCCTTATTATTTCTATTATAAGTTATTAAATCCTCTGCGTGATGGTTCATTGTATGTGTCTGCCTGGCTGGGCCTCTGTGGCCAAGCATTATTCTGAGTGTGTGTGTGTGTGTGTGTGTGTGTGTGTGTGTGTGGCTGTTTCAGGATGAGATGAGCATCTGAATCGGTGGACTGAGCAAAGCAGACGGCCTTCCCTAGGGCGGGTGGGCCTCGCATAATCAGGTGAATGTCGGACTGGAACAAAGACTGATCTAGTGGGAGGAAGAGTGAATCCTGCAGCTGACGAGTCCAGCTGTGACATCACTCCTTCCCTGGGTCTGCAGCCTGCTGGTCTGCCACACCGATTTTGCACTTGGAGCTGGCCTTCCATGGTTGTAGGAGCCAATTCCTTACAATTCTTTAAAATAAATCTTGGTCTCTCTCCAGGAGAGAGAGAGAGAGATGTAGAGCTAGAGCTAGAGCTAGAGCTAGAGCTAGAGATGATAGAGATACAGATACAGATACAGATACAGATAATTCCCCCATCAAACATAGGTAGATGACAGATAGATAGATAGATAGATAGATAGATAGATAGATGATAGATAGATAGATAGATACATGATAGATAGATAGATAGATAGATACATGATAGATAGATAGATAGATAGATAGATAGATAGATAGATAGATAGATAGATAGATACATGATAGATAGATAGGTAGATGATAGATAGGTAGATGATAGATGTAGGGATGAATGCATGGATAGAGAGATGGATGGATGGATGGATGTAGGGATGGATGGATAGATAACAGATTTATAGATAGAGACACACATACACACATAGACGATAGACACATAGGTAGGCATGTGGACAATAGATGGTAGAGAGACCCCATTGGCTCTGCCCCCGGCCCCCTCCCTTTCTCTGTCGCCGTGCATTCCCTGGTGATCTCATGCCTTCCAGCACAGAGGATGGGCAATGAAGCGGAGCTGGGGATGCAGAAACAAGGAAGGGATACACTGTAACTGTTGTCAATAGCAAGCTTTTGTACAAAAACATACTGGAGCCCTGGCTAGAATGACGATCTGTGAACTGGATGTATCTTTGTCGCCCACTGAGCAACCAGAAAACTTGTTAAGACATGAAGACTAACCTGTGTTCTGTTTCCGGGCTCTATTTAGAAACGTCCCTTTTATTTTAATTCCATAAAATCCCTTACTTCTGAGAGAAAGGAACAGCTGAATATCTGTACAGAAATTTTGGAGCACGTTTTTAAACACTCAGAATACAAATTATTACCCACCAGATGGGCTGGCCTCCAGGGATCCCCCGAAGCCACGGTTCCCGCCGCGAAGGCAAAGGGTTAAATGAGCTGCAGGACGAGGGTGTTTGATTTAGTTTCCCCATGTGTGCATGGCCATTCCAACCGCGTGGAGAGGGTGCCCTATGCAGGGCCAAGCGCAAGGGCCCCGTGCATATTCCATTAGAAATCAATTAATCCACATCTGCTCGGAGACGGGTGCCATCATATGGGTTTACTCACGGTGCCTGATGCATTTATAACCCCCAAATAAGGAGTCCCCTGGGACCCTGTAATGTGTAAACAGCATAAAAATGATGCTTTATTCCTGCAGGCTTGACTTGCTACCTTAATTTAATAAATGTGTCAGCGATAACAGGGAACACTCCGCTCACTTCCTGCACCTACTCATCAGAGGGAGTCATTAACCACATCCCACGTTGGCATCTCCATCCCTCCCCCTTCGAGAGATGCTCCAGCACTGTGGTACTTTATTAAATGCACGTTCTTTTCTGAGTCTTGGAAGTCTGCACAATTTTTTTTTCCCTCTCCCCACCCTGGCCTGTGGAAGGAATATACATTAAAATTGAGGGCGGTATTTCCTACGTGTCCAACCCCATAGAAAGGACACGTCCAGGTACGGTGAAGGGGGTGTGTCAAATGCAAGCTGGCTTCGCCTTTGAGGAAACCCTCCAGCCTGACTGAGGTACCCCCTTGGGATGACACAGGCTGGGCAATTTGTCGGCTCAGGCTTGCCCCTGCTAGAAAGAAGAGGAGTGACAGGTGACACAGAATAAACCCCAAATCTCCACGAATAAATGCTTGCACCATCTCTACATCTCCCTACTGAGGAGCCCCACATCTCCAACCCAGCCAAGAAGCTCTGCCTGACTCAGAAAATGTGGGCCCTCTGGCCCCAACCCCATCCCGTGTCCCACCATGCCACCCTGGCTAGTCTACCTCTTTCCTGCCCCAGGCCCTTTGCACTTGCTCCTTCTCAGGATACAGATCTGGCCTTCTTGTCCCCATTCAGTGTCAATGCAGGTGTGTCACCCTGAGCACACCGCACTTGACTTCCATCGCTTCCTCTGTGTGATCCTCTCCACAGTTGCCATTCTTGCCTTGAAACTCTCATTGGCACACAAGGTTACCCTTTTGTTATCTTTCTCTCCCATAGGAATGTACGCTTTTCCCCCCCTCTTTTTTTTTTTATTGTGGTAGAATGCACACAACATAAAATTTACCACCTTAACCATTCTCAATGGCACGGCTCAGTGGCGTTGGGCGCATTCACCATGTTGTGCAAACATCTCCACCATCCGTCTCCAGAACTTTCCATCTTTCCCAACTAAAGCTCTGTCCCCAGAAAATGCTAAATCCTCAGCCCCAACACCAGTCCCTGGCCCCACCATCTACTCTCTGTCTCTGTGGATGGGACTCCTCTAGGGACCACGTGTACGTGCAGTCCCACGGGATTTGTCCTTCTGTGTCTGGCTCATGTCCTCAAGCTCCATCCATGTCCCAGCAGGTGCAGAACATCCTTCCTTATTTTTAAGGCTGAATAATATTCAACAACATCAGTATTATGGATGGACCACATTCTGGTTCCCTGTTCATCCGCCGATGGACACGGGGTTCCTCTCACGCCGTAGCTGTTTCGAGTCACGCTTCTCTGACCATGCGTGCACAAGATCCTATGCTTCCGAGACCGTGAGCCTGCTGGCCACACATCAAGGGACACTGAGTGCCCCATAGACATCTGCCCTACGCTCCCGAGTGCTTCTCATCATTAATTCTCGGAAGTTGCTCAGTAGCCCAATTCAGGAGAACAATCCCCACCCTTTTCAGACATCGAGAAACTGAGGCACAGAGAGGTTGAGTGACGGGATCCCGGATGTCGCCCTCCAGAATCATGAGAAATAGGGGTCTGCTGTTTATCAGCCCCCACTCCCCGGTGTCTGGAATTACCATTCCCACCGCCCCCAGGTGACCAAGCCATTCACCAAAGGGCTTCCCGCTTAAGATTCGTGCCGCCTAAATGCGTCTGAGCTGAGCATTCTGGCGAACCAAGGACCACAGACTTCTAGCACTGGCCCCAAATGCTCTGTGGCGTACACGGAAAGCCAACTGGAAATAAATCCCATTTCTTCGCTTGCCCGCACACCCCACAGCGTGGGCTGAGATCACGGGAACAGCACAGAGGCAAAGGAAGGAGCGGGTTTGGAAATAAATCCATGGTGCACGACAAACTTCAGAAAGTTCTCGGGGTCTCTCAGAAGGGACCCGCCAGATTTTTCACGTGCTTCGGCCAAGGAAACATTTTAGGAAAAGAGTCGCCGTCAATAACTTACTGCATGCACACACACAAAACACATCACGCGGAACGCAGCGTAAATGCATTTGCCAGAGACAACGCCCAGAAGGCAGACACGCGTTTTCGGTAAGGTTACGATGTTCCTATAATGGCCCGCGCTGGAGCGCACCCTATGAGCACAGTTGGCAGAGTTAAGAAAACCCAACTTGCCAGGAGGCTCTGTGTTTTGCAAAGTCCATCTGCGGCACATCTGCTCTGTCTTGTCGGGGTTGCCGGGAGGGAAATCGTTGGCTCCAAGGAAATGGCTCGCCCGGAGGGTTCCGGTTTTCAGATTTTTGCTCAGGGTCTCATCTGCCGGCTCTGGTGAAAAGGCCCCTCCGATCAGTGTGGTGTTCACACAGTTCTGATCTCTGCTCCCAGCGGTGAGTTTCTCTGGGAATCAATACAACCACGTGGAGCTCGGCGTTGCAACCTGATCGCCTCCTTGCTGGGCAATTGGCCCTGGCTCTTCTGTTCATCTGTCCTTAAAAGATGCTGATTTTGGGGCACCTGGGTGGCTCCGTTGGGGGAGCATCTGCCTTCAGCTCAGGTCATGATCCCAGGGTCCTGGGATCCAGTCCCACGTGCGGTTTCCTGCTCCGCGGGGAGCCTGCTTCTCCCTCTCCCTCTGCCTCTCCCCCTGCTCACCCTCTCTCTCTCTGTCAAATAAATAAATAAAATCTTTAAAAAGATGGACGCAGCTTTTGTCTTCAGCAGGAAGGGGAAACAGACACTTTATGGAACGAAGATTTCATGCAAGTGGTAGAAGATCCTCCCCCCACAGCCGTGGGCCTGGTCCCCTGTCCTCTCTTTAAGGTAAGTTTTTTTACAACAGGAAATTTAACCAGAAAAGCTGAGCTGGGCAGCGGAGGGCCTGTCCTGGTGGTGCAGAGCCTCTGGGTCTGGGGAGACGGTGTGAGCCGGGTGCCATGGGGAGACTCGTCCCCAGAGTTCGGATGCATGATGGCAGTCCCCAATGCCTCCAGGTTGGGCACTGTAGGTCCCCTTCTTGTCACCTAATCGGGGATGCTCACCCCACCTTGTCTTGTCGTGCACCTGGTTCTGCACCGTCCACCCTGTCTTGTCACCTACCCGGTGACTCATGTGCAATCTGAACTATTGCCCTGAATGCATGGTCTCCCCACAGGGCACGAGGGCCTCCCCAAGCCTGTGCCCCATGCTTCACTGGCAGACCTCCTTTCTCCTCCCCATTTCTACACAACCCCTTTGGGGTCAGCACCTGGGCCCCCCATGGAGACAGCCTGTAACAGAGCGCCCTCCCCTTGCTGTGTCCTCGTCTGAAAACATGCGGGCCCAACCCCAGGTCCCCGTCCTGCACACCCTGGTGCCCTGGGCCCTGCAGGAACTGTCTCTCTGGGTCCCTCATGCACTCCCATCGGGAGGAATCAGGTCCCCCTTGCAGCCAAAGGTGATGGGCAACGTTCTGTGTCCTCCTGGTGCCCAAGCCCTTCTGCAAATGCTCTTCCAGAAGAGAAAGAAGGACGCACACATGGAAGGAAAGAGCAAGAGAGAGAGAGACAGACAGAAAGCCGCATCCAGGGTGGGGAGGGGAGGGGCACCCCGGGGTCAGAGGCTGTTGAGGTACCTCCGGCTCAGGTCCTCAAGAGGACAGGATGGATTCTGTAAATGCGTTATGGAAATTAGTCCTCGGCCCTCAAGATATAAATCTTAATAGTAAAATGATTTACCCCAACTCTACCACTATTAGTGCTCCGTAAATTAGGGCCATAAATGTCATTTGCATTGCCATTAGCTGAAGACAATCGAGCTCGCTCCCCCCACGCCCACGCGCTCAGGGACCCGCATCCCTGCCTCCTCTCCTGGGTCTTCGCTTCTCCGCTGTCCATCCCCCGCACCAGCCGGCCAGCCAGCGCCCCCCGCCCGAGACGACACCAGCTCGCCAACCACTCGGACCCCGTGTGCGCGCCGGGTTTGACTCTCATTTAGACAATCCCTCCCGACGGTTTCCGGGGGAAGAAACCTCATGATTTTTGAGTGCGCACAGAGCTCCGTCCTTGTTGCTCCATCTGAAACGGGTGTTGTGAGGAATCTCCAGCCATGGGCTGAATTCCATGAGTCGAGGCACTGACTTGGCTGGGAATGAATGCGCATTTCCAGCATCTTCCATCCCCCTGTATGGAACCATCCAGTGCAGCGGTAGGAGCATGAGGAGCGAGCCCGCGAGGGGAAGGGAAGGCGCGGGGACGCGCGCGCGCATCCAGCAGAGGTCACGGGGCGGAGGGCACAGTCCCAGGCTGGACCCTAAGAGATGCGGGCACGGCCCTCGGAGATGCGGGCTGGACCCTCGGAGATAAGGATGGGGGCCCTCAGAGATAAGGACGGGGCCCTCGGAGATGCGGGCGGGGCCCTCGGAGATGCGGGCGGGGCCCTTCCCGACGTCCTGGCTCCCATAACCCCAGCACCTCACGCACGGGGCCTCCTCGGTCCCGTGCCCCCCTCATTCCAAAGCGCTTTCCCCTCCAGCGAAGGTACTGCGGACCTTGGAGTGAGAGCCACCACCTCCCTCAGGCCTCCCGCGAGGGGCTGTCTGCGTCCCCCCCGCCCCAATTCAAACCTGGAATCCTACCCCCCAGGAGATGGTATGTGGAGGCGGGGCCTCCGGGAGAGGATCGGGTCATGAGGGTGGGGCCCCCATGATGAGATTAGTGCCCTTCCAAAGTAGAGCCCTCGAAGCCCCGCAGCTCCTTCTGCCAAGGGAGCGCCCAGCGACAGGGAAAGAACTTTCCGGAACGTTCTCTTGCTCCGGCCGTGACGCAGCCACTGCCCCGCCCCGTCTCACGCCCGCGTCTTGGCTGATGCAGGACTCGGTGGGTGGACGCTTGGCCTGCAGTGTTGGTTGGGTCTTGGGGGGGGTGCCCTGCAGATTAGTTTTTTTCCTGGCGTTCCTCATTTGCGATTCTTCATTCGAGAGTCCCTTGCTGGTCCTCAGACCCCGGGGGCGCAACAAAGTTTCCCTCCTCCCCTTACAGTCCGCACATCCCCCATGGACACCTGTCGGTGCACGCAATGCATAGACATGGTGGTTGCCCAACGCAGTAAGTGGTCTGAATGCCACCGAATCATACACTAAATGCCTTTTGGATTTCCCATCAGGCGAAGGCTCGCCTGTCTTCAGTGTGTTCCATGCGCTGCCCCGAACTCTGGGTCTGGGGGCCGCGGAGGGCATGGCCTCACACTTTTGAGTATCCTGTGTGGGCCTAAGCTCGCCCTTCTTCCACCCCAAATAGTCTCAAACACCCCCCAAGCCTCCTTTGCCTTTCAAAACACTAATCCTTTCCTTTTTCTTTTTTTTTCTTTTTTTGAAATCCAATTGGAACCTCTCTCGTGCCATGAAAAATATTCTCCTGGCCCCATGTCAGGGACATGTGGAACATTGCATGCGATTTTCACGACTCCATTCTGAAACGGGGTTCCTCACACTCGCGCATGGAGGATGCAGAACCCTCGGTGCATTTCCTGCAGGCCCCCACTGTTTCCCCGGCTTGCCTGCTTTTGGCTCTCAGGATGGTTCTTCCATCCACCAGCCTCCACCAGGGACCCTAGTGGGGCTCAGGACGCAGGGCACCGTGTCTCCGAGCGTCCTCTGCTCCCAGGGCTGCAGGCGAGGAGCGACACCCGAGGGCTGAGACCGGCCGTGCGTGCCGACACCGGGTGGCAAGCATCGTATCTGGCCTGTGGCCGGGACTCTGCATGCACCACACACTGCATGAGCGCAAGTTTCCCTTGGTCCCCAGGAACCGGTTACTGGATGCCGCCACTTACTGTAAGACAAATGGGACGCTGTACCGGGCCACCGCAGTGGCAAATCGCTTTTGCGGTTGTTGTTTGAGAATTATACAAAATAGGAAATAAAATTAGCAAAGATTTTCCCTGAGAGGAGCGGGTCCTTGGAGGCAAAGGTGATTTACAAGACGATTCAGAATTCCGCCCCTGAAACCCACACGCAGGTGGTTAGGTAGAAAGGACCCCTGATTCTGTGAGATGCACAAACCACCCAGCTCGCCTTATGGCTCCAAACCCAGGAAGGTCTCTCACCCCACGCACGAGTCTGAGCTCGGTGATGCCCTGAACGTCTCAGCTGATGCAGGACTCGGTGTGTGGATGCTTGCCCTGCAGTACGGATGCCGCCGTCTTGGGGGGGGGGGTGCTCTGTAAATTAGATTTTTCTGTTGTTTAATCCAGGTAGAATTCACATAACATAAAATTAAACCCTTGCCATTTTATTTTATTTTATTTTATTAACTAGGCTCCATGTCCACTGTGGAACCCAACGCAGGGCTTGAACTCCCCACCCTGAGATCAAGAGTCAGATGCTTAGCCAACTGAGCCACCCAGGCAGGTGCCCCAACCCCTTACCATTTCAAAGTGTATGATTCAGTGGCATTCAGATCACTTACTGTGTTGGGCAACCACCATGTCTATGCAGCTCGGAGGCATTTCCATCAGCCCAGAAGGAGACCTTGTCCCCACCGGCACTCAGCTCCTGTTCTATTCCTGGGTAGTTACCATGAAGGACTGCAAGCAGGTGTTCGAACAGATGCTTGAACAGAGGCATCCACAGCAGGTCTGTTCAGAACAGCCACAAAGTGGGAACAACCCAAATGCCCCTCGATGGATGGAAGGATGGATAAACAGAATGCGGCCCCTCCACACAGGGGAATATGACTCAGCCACGAAAAGGAACACAGCTCTGCACCTGCTGCCCCATGGATGGACCTGGAATGACCTTCTTCTTCAAGGCTGTCTTTGTCCTCAGGTCTTGCCTGGGACCCTCGGCTGGGGGACCACCGGCTGCTTCCGTGCCTGTGGGCGGGCAGACACTCAAGGACACACAGACACACACGCACACCAGGTCTGCAATACTCCCAGGGCTGAAGGGGGCAAGGAACCCGCTCCCCACGAGGACAAGAGTGAGTCCTGCATGAATCTACAGCCAGCCACCTGGAGGGAACATCACGGTGGTAAACCGAACACCCCACCCAGCGAACATCACATTACACGTGCAATCGCCTCGAGCCGGAAACACGGGCGACTTTTCCTGCCCTGCGCATTGATGATGGAAGGCAGCACCACAAGATGAATGGGACGCGGGCGGTGAGGCACAGATGGAAATGCAAGCTAGGCTTCCTAGCTGTGTGTCTCCACCTCAGGTGCCCGAACTCTCTGAGCGCCCACACCTTCTTCTCTGAGATAGGGCTGACACTAGCCCCCCAAACCTTTTGTTTCGGAACAAGAACCCATAGCAGCCAACACTGACGTGCAGCCCGGCTTCAAGCCAGGATCCGGTCTCCATGCTTTATCCACGTGAGCTCATTTATTCTGCACGAGGCCCCATTCTGCACACGGGAAACTGAATCACAGAGAGTTGATGGTGGGCCAGGGACCGTGCTCCGGTAAGCAGCAGGGTTGGGATTTGAATGCAGACCCTTCGGAACGAACCCGAGGCTTGCTGGTTTAGGGGACAGGCGATCAGGTGCTTGCCCTGATACTGCAGAGCTGGTCCAGGTGGGGAACCCTGTTCCCTGCCGTGCTCTCTACCTGGAGGATCAGCTGCGGGGTGGGTGGAAACCAGCTTCAGATGGCGGGCAGGAGACCCACCCTCCCCTTCCCTGGACTCCCGCCAGACGCATGAGCTTGGGGGGAAAAGGCACAGGCCACATCGTAGAAGGGGATGAAAGGATGCAGGCAGACTCGACTCATGAGTCAGAGTTTTGCAAACCACAGAACAGTAAGGTGTGGACAAGGACACGGAGAGATTTATTTGATTGCATTGGCTCATATAACTCTGGAGGCTGGAGAGTCCCAATTCTGCAGGGCGGACCAGCAGGCGAAAGCCCAAGGAAGAACTGATGCTGCAGCCAGAACCTAGAGACCCTGTGGGCACAGAATTCGCACTTCTTCACTGGAGGTCAGTGTGCTTCCTCCTAACATCTTCAACTGATTGGACGAGGCCCACCCATGTGCTGGCGGGCCAGCTCCTTTACTCAAAGTCTGCCAATTTAAATGTTAATTGCATCTTAAAAAATACTTTCATTGCAACACATCTAGACAGGGGTTTGACCGATTATCCAGGTACAGTGGCCCAGCCAAGTTGGGGCATAAAATTAACCATCACACAGATTTTGCAGAGAAAGGACTCGAAGATTGATGTCTCAGAGGCAGAAAGACCAGCTCTACACTCTCCGTCCCGATGATGGAGACCCATGTAGACTCGTAATGGCCCACATCATGTGGTGTTTAGCGCCTTCCGTAGGAATGTCCCAGAGATTCTCCTCAAAGCCCACGAGCTTGTGAGAAAGGCACGACCACACGCCATCGTGCAGATGGGACACCCGCCCATTGGCTGAAGACCATTAGCCTGACCTCTACAGACCCTGGGAAGGGCACCAGCGGTCCCGACCCCCTACTCCAGACACTTTGCACCCACAGCTCAAGCAGACGGAGCCTTCCCTAAGGACCACCCAGCACAGGGAGAGAAGGATGCATCCCATGCACAAACACCATGCCAAATGGAGTTCTCCATAAATCTCCCCCTTCTCTAGCCATCTCTTACGGTTACAAACGGAAACCCGCAGTGCCCGTAATTGCTTCGTTTATACACATGTGGTGGACGCTTCGGGTGCACGGGGGCTGGATGCATTCCCATCCGCGCCTACACGGTGCCGTTCTGGGGCTTGTTCTCAGAGGAAGTTGTAAACCAAGTTTCTCCTGGTTTCCCCAACCCTTGACATATTCTGATTATGGAACATTGGCGGCTTTACACGATTTATTGTAAATAATCCCTCCTATAATATTCACAGCTCAATAACTCACAGCCCCGAGGCAAGCGAGCTCCTTAGAACTGACATTACACCAAAGATCACTTCTCGCAATTTACCATGCGCGGCTCACGTTCAGAATCCATAACACATGTAAAGAAGTCCAGGCACAATTTGTCAAACACCTTACCCCCTCCTTTTTTTTTTTTTACAATTTTCCTTCCTATTATTGCTTTGTGGGTTTTGAATACAATCGTGTACCAGACAACATCTTGATGTGTCCGGGGAACGTGGCGGCTCAGCGAGAAGTGGGTTCTGAAGGTGGCGGCGGGGGCCCCTGGGATAATGCACAGGGTACACTGTACTCCGTCCCAGGCCCTGGAATGATACCAGAGTATGTCAGCGTGGATTTGTGGGTGCAGGGAGCAGGTGCAAGGGCCAAGGAGAGGGGCTCCAGCACGCAGGGTGGGTCCTCAGTCTGAGAAGTCTGTATGGCAGGAAGGAGCATCTCTTGCTCCATTCGTCTCCAGACTCAGAGATTTTCCAGGGCCTCCACCTGTCCTGCAGGAGTCAGCTGCCCGTGGAGGCTCTTGGCTGTTCTCAGACACAATTCCGTGTGTCCCTGCATCCTCTATTTGGGGATTTAACCAGGAAAGCACCCAGGCTACCCACAAAAAAAAAAAAAAAAAAAACCTCGTCCCCACATCCACCCCACACCGCCCTCAGCAACACATGGGCCACTTGGCACAAACTCTGTAGCTGCCTGTGTTCACAGAGAGTGTCGGGGGGTGAGGACTGACCTCCCCAAGAGAAAGCATAGTAAGATCCTAACCCTCCTCACAGAGTGACCTCACTTGGGAATAAGGCGTGTCAACCATGCCTTTGTATTTCCTGTGTTTCTGAGGCTCTGATACCTCGGGGGCTTGCTGATCCTGGAGGGACAGCGAAGTTAGCCAATTCCTGGACATGGAAATCCTCCCGTGTTTCCTCTGCAAACCCACCCACCCAGAGCCCACACTCCAACCCCGTCTTCTATGGGGGTCTCACACTCCAAGCCACCAGCCCGCCCGCTCTAATCTCCACAGGGCAGGTGCGGACATCTGGGGCAGCCTTTGCAGCCCCAGAGCTCAGAAGCTGCATCCGGGCATTGTGGTGCCAGGCACGGAGGCTCCGTGAGCCTCTCTTCCTGCACGGAGCCAAGCCCTACAGCACGAAGAAGCTTCCACGCACACACCATGGAGGTCAGAGGTGCAAGCCTGTCACTGACGGTGGAAACTGCCGCGGTCTCGCCACACGGGAGAAACCCAGCAGCAGGTGGAAACTTGGCACCCCATTCAGCACTGTATGGGCTGCTGCTAAAGCTAAGGGCGATTGCACACAGATGTTCCGGAACCCACCACCTGGTGCACGAGGATCGGACAGTCTTCGGGGTAACCTGTGGGGAGCAGACCCCATCTTCAGACCCTGAGACAGAAGGGGCCACCGTCCAGAGTCAGCCACATGACCCCAGCCAACCCAAAGCATAGCTGCAAAGCCTCGTCCAGTCTTGCACTGAGGAAAACGAAGGATTCCGAGGATTTAGACAGACAACCACTCACTCTGTTGCTAAAAGACCGGTTTCCAAAAAAAAAAAAATGATTTCTAGCGCATGGATTCTGGCTGCCAAATTGCAGCAAATCCCAAATTCAATGTTGTCTTCATCAAAGGGGAGCCGCGGATGAACTCCCTCCCTCCATGCCATGTCTTAGGGCGACAGGGAACTTACCTCCGCCTTCATCAAACCGTGTCCTTTTAAAGGTAAACTGGCACCAGGCTGTAAGTACACGGGAAGATTAATGAGATCCTGACCCTCTGGAAATCAGGGACACACGGTTCGGGGCTGTGAGCATTTTCTCACCATTATTAGCAGTCGCTTTTAATCAATGCAAGCAAGATCCTTGCCGCGTGAGTGTGTACCTGAGATCTCCACCCCCACCCAGTCCTGGAGGGCCAGGAGGCTGCTCGGGAATATTTGTCAAGCCCTAATTGAGGGGCTTTCTGTCGGCACTCACATATTAGGGCAGGAGCTTCATCCTTCCTGCAAGGGAGGAGAAGCTCAGACAGCGAGCGGCGCTTGGCGGCTGCGTCTGGCACCTGGAAACACCGAGGGGGGAGAAAAAAACGATTTTACGGGGTAGAAACAGGTGCAGGAGGATGATGTGCGGGTGAGGAAAACCCGCCCCTTACGTCTGTGACTCAGAGCGATGAGCAAACGCTCGAGCCAGCCACAGGGGGAATGCCGGATGCATTGCTCGGATCAGCAAACTCCGGGGTTTGGGGGGCTCATCTGCAAGCACGACCCACCGTAAGGCACCGTCCCGGCTCCGAGGTCGACCACGGGCCGTGCCCACACCTGGGAGACCCTCTTGCTCTCCTCCACCCCCCAACCCCGCTCTGGGGGCTGGCTGTGCACCCCGCTCTCTGGACATTTCTGAGAACTCAGGGTCACTTCGCTATCTTGTGCACTCTCGCTAAGGGTTCCAAGCTGGGGAGGGGGACACCCAGAAAGCGATCTATGAGATTCTCACCATGCGCCAATCGGCTGAGGTTTGGCAAATGCTCTAGGACTCTTTGCAAACACCCTTCTGCCCTTGGCAAGGTGTGTGATGCCTCACAGGCATAATGTCCGGCGAGCTCCGTGCCATGCCAGGGACGGACAGCCACCCCCCCAAATTGTCACAGGGCCCGACTGTGTTAAACCCCTGGTTGTGCTTGCCCAGATCTGTGTGGTTCTGCCCGGACGTAAGAGGTGGCAGGAGACGCTGTTACGATTGCTCGTTCGGGGTCACAGCCGTGCGAAGGGCCGTGCATCGTCCCCCACCCCTCCTTCTACGCTTTCCTGCAGCATTTGAGTCAAAGAAGGAGAAATAAGCCAGAGCGTCCACTACCAGCCCGACTGTCTTATACTGTGTCACACACACAACTTTATTTAATACCAGAGATGCATTATATTCACGTATTTATATGAGGAAATGACCCGCCCACTGACGGTTCACAGAATGATGAGCTGGACCCCAACCTGGCCAGGGGGTCACTGCAGTTCTCAGTCCCCCAGCACAATCTTCCCAGACCCGTCCAGAGGGATCCTTGCAAAGAGCCTCTCGGGAGCCCTTCCTAACCCAGCTCAGGAGCCCTTCTGCACCCCAAGTCCTATGCACAGGCCCCAAAACCAGAGTCCAGGCTTGTGCTCTCTTCACCCAAAGACAGCCAGTCCCACAGCCAACGAGGACCCACCGGTTACAACAGGGGGTGTCTGTAAGGTCAATCGAGTCTGATGAACGAAATCAACGTGTGCCCATATCCAGAAGGATGCCCATGCAGGCAAGGTTGGTGAGGGTAGCTCCCAGAGGATGCACGTCTGCCAAAAACGGGTCCCACCCCTTCCCTCCTGAACGGGGGAGTCCCCCCCTTACGTCCCGGCCATAAGAGAGCTCCAGAGAAAGGCCCGTTCCAGCAGGCAGGCCTGGGCGCAAACCTACCGAGGGGAATGGGAAACAGAGAAAGACGTGGCCCGTAGAAAAATGGGGAGCCAGTGACAACAGATCGGACATCCTCACCTTTCAGCCGAGGACAAGCCTTCAAACCTTCCTTGTCCACAGCCCCCAGGCTCCAAAATCCATTCTTGCAGGACAGAAAATGGTTCGGTCCTAGGATTTGGCACCATCCCTCAAGCGAGCAGCTTCTTCCCGTTTGCAGAATCAGGCAGTCTATGATGGGGTTAACGGCCACGGTGAAGGGTGGTGAGGCAGCGTGTTGGCACATGGCTAAATGTTCTGTCCCCAAATGCCCCCAGACCCTGCACCGGCCATTAAGGGGGCCGTCAGACGGCGGACACGCACAGCCACCCCAGTCCTGCCTAATAACCCGCTTTCCCATAGTTCATTAAGCGCTAATTGGTGCCGAAGAAGAAAAATAGGCATCATTTATGCAAGACGATGTATCTTCCAAATACAATTATGCCCTCTCGCCGCGGAGGGCTCGCGCTCCTGACCCCTCATCTCAGTCGTTTGTGGGGTTCTGTCTCTAACGATGGGTGGAACGGGCAAATCCACACACGGACAAAGACCCACAGGTATAAGTGCATTTGCATCCGGTTTTTAATAAGTCACGTTTCTGTATTCAGCTGAATTGTTTAAATGGCCCATTTGGGAGCTTTAAGCCCCGGGAAGACCCAGTAAGGTGTGTCTGAAAGACTCAAAATCCCCACGGCGATGAGGAGCAGAGGAGCATGGGGAATTTGGGGGGCCGTGACTCTCTTCACAGTGGGTGCTTGTCCATATTGATCCTCCAACTCGCGCGCAATGCACAGCACAGAAGGAGCTTGATGGAAACGCTGCACCTCAGCCAGTAACAATGTGTCCACATCGGGCTCCTCGCTCGTAACAAATGCACCACATCATGCAAGATGTTAACAACAGCCTAATGTGGGGGAGTGGACGGTAATATACAAACTCTCTCCATACTTCCGATCCATTCTTCTGTAAATCTCACGCTGCTCAAAAAAAAAAGAAGAAAAATCTATTATTTTTTTCTAAAAATGCAAAGAGAAAAATTGCAACTGTAAATGCTTTGGAGTTCCATGCGGTGCATGACACAGAATGAACACGAAATAAATGTTTGTTAACTAACTGGCAGTTAGTAAACCACCCCCCACAGAACAACGGATGGTCATTTCTACTTTTAAAAATGCCCTGGGCTCTATTTCTTCACAAAGGCATCGAACGAGCTGGTGGTGTGTGTCCTTTCACAGCTCAAAATCGGATTTCGTTCGTCTCCACTATCCGTCACGGCCTACTTAGTTCTTAATCAGGATGAGGTGCAAAACGGCTGTCGGGTACCAAGTTCCCAGACCCCCAGGCATGCTCTTCGACGGCCAAAAGGCCCCATTTTTTTCTGGAGCATGTTGCGGACGTGTGGCCAGTTGGGGTCTGGCTCCACGGATGCGGCCCCAAACCCCCACCTGCTAACCCTTTCCTGATTCAGCTCATCCTCAACTCATCTCCTTGTAGAGGTACCGACTTCGCAGGGGACCCCATGAGCACCTCACAGTCAGGAATCCCAGTAGTAGAATCAGGTGCACCACCCAGCAGAAAAACGGGTTTCCCAATCCGAGAGCTGAGCCCTGCTGCTCGGGGGCCTGCCCCCGCCCCCAAAATCTTCTGAGAGCATTCTGCGTGCTCTCTGAAGCCCCAAAATGCATCCATGACCGTAAGAACAGGGCAACCACCCAGCACCATATGCTGACCGTGCTCAGAACTGATACACAGACAGAACCGATTTTCGTGGATCTCACGTGTGGAAGCAAGCACAAGCCTGGCTCTGGCTTGCAGCCCACGGGGGTGTGGATGGATTAACACGCATGCACGGAGTGCAGCCTCCGAGGGCCCCCCTCCCCTGCCCAGCCCACCAACACCAGAAGAAGCCCTTCCTGGGTGCTGCCTGCATGCTCAGGACCGGATGAGCGTGGGGGACCCACCTCTGGGGTTGGAGGTCTTCACAGAAGATCCGGACGTAACTCCAAGTGCATGCAAGCTGAGGATGAGCATCCGGGGCACCGTTGAGCGAGGCCACACTTGGGCAACCGAGAGGCACTGGTGATGGGATGTCACCCAGGTGGGTCGCAGATAGGTGGCAGGTGTGTGACCCCAAGTCACACGCAGGCATCTCTTTCTAAAGCATGGCATCCAGATATCTCATTGCCAACACCGGGCACATCCCCTGTACCAGCAGCAACACAAGGTGCATTGAAGCCTGCACCCCAAGAGATGCATTAAAAACTCACAGACACGCTGTCCTGTCTCCTCCGTGGTAGCCCCAAGTCTCCCTGCATCCGACGTCACAGACTCCACATGCGGCACGGTTCCCAGCAAGACCTCCGCCCATCGCTTCTCACGCACACACTCTACGGGGTTTTTCACGATAATTGAAAACTGCAACCGTAAAGAAAATGCGGGGCGCTGGGGGGCACAGTCAGTGCAGCGTCTGATTCTTGGTTTCGGCTCAGGTCACGATCTCAGGGTCGTGGGATCGAGCCCCACGTCTGGCTCCACGCTCAGTGTGGAGTCTGCTTGAGATTCTCTCCCTCTCTCTCTCTGCCCCTCTCCCTGTGCTCTCTCTCTCTCCCTCTCTAAAATAAATAATCTTAAAAATAAATACATAAATGATAAAATGCAACATTAAAATACCCCCTTTTTTACTATGCATGCCCATATATTTCTGTTTACTATGCATGCCCACATATTTTGTATATATATAGTATATATAATATAAGTTATATGTAGTAACAGATAGTATAAATATATTAATACATATATCATAGTAATACATAGTATATATGTTATATACAGTATATATATTATATAGTCTATATTTAGTATATATAATATATAGTTAGATATATAGTGACATATAGTATACATATTATATAGTATATATTATATACTACACATGTAATATTATATACAGCATATATTATATACTATATACTATACATATATTATATACTATACATATAATATTATATATAGCATACATATTGCATACAGTATGCATTATATGTAGCATACATATTATATATAGTATACATATTACATATGTTATATACTGTATACTATCTACATTGCATACAGTATGCATTATATGTAGCATACATATTATATATAGTATACATATTACATATGTATTATACTATACACTATCCATATTGCATACAGTATGCATTATATGTAGCATACATATTATATATAGTATACATATTACATATGTTATATACTATACACTATCCATATTGCATACAGTATGCATCATATGTAGCATACATATTATATATAGTATACATATTACATACGTTATATACTATACACTATCCATATTGCATACAGTATGCATTATATGTAGCATACATATTATATATAGTATACATATATAGTATACATATTACATAGAGTATATATTACATACTATATGTATTATATAGTGTACATATTGTATATAGCATACATAGTATATACATAGTGTATATATAACACAGACTATATATATTTTTCTATATAGGATATAGATTGTATATATACTATGTATATATTTCAGTTTGGTAAAGGGAAGTACAAAAATTTGTCTATTCAAAACACAAGGTGTAAGAGAAAGCCATTGATTTTCTTTCGTAATGGGCCGTATTCTGCTAGAAGTAAAGCTCCAACTTCACAGTTTTATGTTATTTCCATTTTGAAAGAACTCACTTATAAACATGCCAAGATACCTAAATTGGCTGCAATCTGCCACGCTGCAGACTCGCACACCCCCACCGCCACCACCAAACATCTACAGATGTGTTCGGGCCATATTGGTACCGTCTCCTAGGGAATACAACGTCAATTACATAAAAGCACATTCACGTAATAGTTAGTGGCTACGCAATCATAATTTTTTTTTGACAGCTCGAAGGGAAGTACTGTAATTCCACGGAATTTAAACAGCGTGCCCATCTCGGCAGATTCCAGCCGCAGCTCGACAGGAAAAGCCATGGGAGGGGTCCCGTTCCACCTTTGCAGGAGCGCGTACATCCATCCCCTGGTAGCACTGGCAGGTGCATTCCACCTCATGAACTATTAGAAAATTAAACTTCATAAGCAATATGCCACTGTTGTGTGCAACGCATTCCCTAGCAGAATGGTTCCATTCATCTTGTTTTCCTGGAGCATTACGAGGCCCGGCCTTTGAATAAAACTCATTTCATTAGGGCGCCTTATGATGCAGGCAGAGAAGATCCATTCCGGACTCAACACGCACCCACCCACCCCCACCCTTGCCCGCTTGCCGCAGCGTTAACAACCTCGTCTTGGGGAAGGCATCGTGCCGGGCCAGGGGAGATGGTCAGAGAAACCCGGCAATGTCCCGAAAAGGGACGCGTCCTTGAGCAAGGATGCCAAGATGCCACGTGATGCTGGCCGCCACCCACACGGTTCTCCACGTCTCTGCACGCGGGCAGGGGAAGGTGTGACGAATTTGAACCTGACTCGCACCAGTTTCAAGTGCCACTATGCCGGGATGCTGAGCCCGATGCCCTTGAGCGAAGAGAACCCAGGGCTTTTGCTAAAACCCGTGTGAAAGCGCGGAGGACCCAGAACTCTCATTGGAAGGACTCCGTTTGGTGTGAATTTACAATTGTTGAAGGAAATAACGTGTACACACTTTGTAAATCAATTGCCTACTGCCCGCACTAGAAGCCTTTTCCAAACACCTCGGTAATTAATCAAATCCAGAGTCGGACGGAACCAGAGTTAAGAAAAAATTTACAACCCGTGTCAAACGGGAAATGTCCCGAGGGTGTCCGGCATCGAGGCCTGGGGGTGCCTGTGGGGTCCTGCCAAGACTCACGCCCTCCCAGCCCCGGCCATGCAAAACCGGGGTGGGGCCCAGGATGTCAGGAGGCAATTACAATGGGGTGCTTTCCCCCCCCCCAAACCGAATGCCCCTTCCGTGGGGCCGTCGTGGGTAAGGGCGTGTGTGTGGGGGGGGTGCTTACCATAAATCTCGCTGGACACTTGGCTTCATACAAAGGATAACACAGGGCCCTTTGCTTCCAGCCCTGCTAGCAGCTTTCGGCAGCGCTTGGCTCTGAGCAACACCAGGGGCTCTGAGTTCTGCAGGGATTTCGTCGTAACACCCACAGCCGTGAACCCAAAGGCACCAGTAACACCAGCGCTGTCTCCAGGCCGTCGGCACGGCTGGTCTCAATGTAGCCACTCCCCTGCATGCCACGGGGCAGCCAGCACCTCCCTCATGGATGCTCTGCCCTTGCCTGCGGGTGGATCCCCGCTCCCCGCAAATGACCCCTGAACTCCATGTCTACAGCAGACGCCCTGCGAGTTTCCAAAATACAAATGTGATTTCCTCCTACCCCGGGCGAAGCCCTGCTTGCTGTCTCCCCAACCCCTAGCGGCCGTGGTACCAGGACAAAGCCTGCAGTCACCGTGGCGCCCCAAGGGACCGAGCTGAGGCGCGGGGGCCTAGAGTTACGCACGCCGCCCCAAACCTCCTGCTCCGTGAGACACCTGCTTCCCGGCCCGTGACGATGTCAGCACCCTGCACCCCTCCCGGAGTTTGCGTCTCGCACGCTGTCCTCCCAGCCCGGTCTCTGCCCACACGTGGCCTGACCACAGCTTAGTCGGCTAGCAAGAAAAACGTTATTATTTTACCAAGTGCAAAAAGAAGAGTCTTCACAAACCAGCCACACTTGACTGTTCCGTCTCGTCTCCGATGGGTTGGGCACGATGGGTTTGCACAGCAGTGTGGATTTTATGTTTCTACCCAAACTGGGGGACATGCTTACTCTGAGGCCCACTGGCCACGTGGGCAGCTTCCGTGCGGGCACGTGACCACATCCTCACAGGTCAGGTGGCCGTCTCTCACGTGGCTTGTCCCCCTTCTCCTTGGAGACTTGGGGTGCGTGGTTTCTTCTCACGGTGCACGCAGCCGGGTACCCAAGGGCATAGCGAGGCTCTGCTCTGTCCACCCGGCGCCCACTTTCCCTTCTCCAGGCCTTTCTCACCCCAGGAGGGGCCCGTCCACACCGTTCTGACAGGAGGAAGATGCCGAGTTCTTTCTGGAGAAGCGGTGGTCACTGCGATGACCGAGAGGTGAGCTGTGGGTTCTGGTGGAAAGGGTGTGCCCACGAAGACAAGATTGCCCTTCATGCAGCTCTCACCCAAACCTGCCAGCAAGGTGCTGGACCCCCCAGCGACGTGCATCCTGACCAGCAGGGCACAGCGGTGTCCCCGGGCCACCTCGGAGACACACGTCAGCATTCTGCGGGAAGAGAATCCAAGGCGGTAAAGCCTGGTTGAGGCCGGAAGGTAAGTGCGCCTGGCGGATGTTCCGCGTTCCCAGCTGCACCGCCAAGGAAGTGCTTTGCTGTCCACGTCGTGGCACAACTCAGGTGACCGCTCCTGCTCCTGGTTCCCGCTCTCTCCACGTCCCGACTCCGGGGATGCCCAAGGCCTCCGGCACCACACCGACGCTGTGGACGATTTCAATCCACTCCTTCCCTGGCCATTGCAGAGGTGTTCAGGGAGTCCCCACTCGCTTCAGAGACACTGACCCCAAGCGGGCTCTGTCCATCCCTCGGACCCTGTCTCTGTCTGTCTCAGTCTCCCTCCATCTCTCCGTCTCTGTGCCTCCCCATATCTCTGTGTCTCTGTATCCATCTCCACCCACCAGGTGTACCCACATGAACCAGGCACGGAAGACTTCTGAGCTCCAGCTACAAAGCACGAGTTGGACACCTTTCACCAAGACCGATGTGTGTGCCCCCCGACTGTCTACACAGGTGTGCGACTCCCACCGTGACACGGGACACCGCGGAGAAGGGCGCAGAGCTGGGTTCGAGGTCGTGTCTCCGGCACGTGGCACGTTCTCATACTCCTGGGAGCAGGGGCCCCACATTTCCCACGCGCAGCAAGCACCACGGAGGGTGCGGCCGCCCCTCGCCACCAGCAGACTACAAAAGAGAGACCATCTCCCCCAAATCCCCACCTGCCCAGGGGATGGCGTTTGCAGGTGGGGCCTTTGGGGCGGTCAGGTTGGGGCCCCCCGTGATGAGATTCGGGTCCTGATACAAGGGACTCTGGGGCCCCCTGCCCCTGGCAGTGTGCGAGGACCTGGCGAGATGCAGCGAGGGAGGGACCAGTAAGACCCGGCGTGGGAGGACCTTGACAGGCCCAGCGTGTGGGGACCCAGTTAGGCCCGGTGAAGGGGGACCAAGTAAGACCCAGCATGGGGAGGACCTTGACAGGCCCAGTGTGTGGGGACCCAGCTAGGCCCTGGTGTGGGGAGGGCCCAGCGTGGGAGGACCCTGTGAGGCCAGGTGAAGGGGAACGTGGGGAGGCCCAGCGTGCGAGGCCCCAGTAAGACCCAGCGTGGGGAGGACCTGGAGAGGCCCTGGCGTGGGGGGACCTGCCAAGAGGACGTCCGGCCAAGAACTGGGAGCACAGAGCAGGTGCATTCCCTGTGTGGTCAGGACGCGCCTCCTGGTCCCCGAGGAGCTCATGTCCGCTGTGTGCGCTGCCCATCGTGCGTGGCTGTCCTACCCGCCCCGCCGATGGAGACCGGGCCTGCGCTGATAACTAACAGGCTGATACGCAGCCTCCCGGAGCTGCACAGCCGTGGCCCCGCGGCCCTGCCCCGGCCCGACCCACGATCCGTGAGCACGCACCCGCCCTCTGAGACTGAGAACTCGCGTCTGAAAATTCCCCGACGGACACAGCCCGAGTCCCAGCTCTCTGCAAGCCGCTCGCGTCCCCAAGAAGGGTCTCGGTGCCCGGTGCCCGGCGTCTTCCCAGGCCTCCCGGAGCGATCGCACGTGTGCGCGCGCGCGGGGCTTCCCGGGGCCACCGGCGGGTCTGCGCCCTACGGCGCCTGAGCTCGGAGCTGCCTGCCCGGATGCCCAAGCCAGGGCCTGGACACGCGCGCGCGCGCGCACGGCTTAAAAGGGAGCAGGAAATGTTAAGTGCAAACAATGACATGCTTGTTGGCCGGGAACTGGCGGGCCGGAACCCAGTGCTGGGGAAACCCTCTGCCGGCTCACGCAGACCCACAACTGTGTACTCCCCGCCCCCCACCCCGCCGTGGTCCACGCCTCCTTCTGGGACGCGGAGAAGGGGGACGGCTGTTTAAAACACTCCGACGCTGTGTTTATCATGTTTGACGGCTGGTCCTGCCGCCAGACGCCTGGTTTATGGGCCTGCAGTGGCCGGCGCGGGGCTAATGCAACTGGCCTTTCCCCTTTGGAAATGTGAGTGCGCGTTTGTGCTCGCTCCCGGCCGGCCGGCGTGAATCCGATAGTCTCTGAGAGTCCTTAGGACTGTGCGCACACGGCCCTCATCTCCCGCCAAGACGCTCCCTGTTTCCCCCGTTAGAGACCCAGAGACGGCAGAGGGGAAGGCGGGGGTCGCAGGAGCAGGGAGGTGCGCACCGCTATCATGGGTACGGTCTGGGTGCGCACCGGACGTGGGAACCGTTCTGCGTCCTTGCCACGTCCTTCGCTGCCCCTGGGGCTGGAGCCCGAGCCTGCCCCGGGCGCGATAGGGCCTCCCGAGGTCGGCTGAGCTGCGCTCCCGGCCGCGGGCTCTCCGGAGCATTCTGCTGCATAGCGCAGGCCAGCTCTTGGCAGAACTCAGTGCCCTGTGTTTGCAGGATGCGGGACCCATGTCCTTGCTGACTGCCGCGCGGCAATGTCTCCTTCACAGCTAATGGTTTCGGGGAGCTCTGCTTCCCTAACTGGGTCTTAAAGAACCCGCTTGCTGTTCCAGGCCATTCTACACGCCGTCCAGAGGAAAGGTCCCTTCTGCGGAGACATGGCCAGACGATCTGTCCAGACCAGCAGCGAGGACACAGTGGGACCCCCAGTGCACCCCGGGCGGGGGGTTTCCCCACCCAGCCCCCAGGCTCACACCTGCCCCTACGTGTCCTGAGCTCCGTCCATTCCCCCCAGGGACCTGGCTGCCAGGACTCCCCCCTTGACCCCGGCCACCCCCCACCTTGGTCCGCCCAGAAGGTCCCGCTCACTGGCTTCGGTCCATCCCGGCAAGGTGGACACAGCATGACCCGGACCATCCCGCGTGGCATCGTGCGTGCTCCTGAATCGATGGGGTTTTATTAAAACCGCCTGCCTGCTGCTCGGTTTGTGCGTCCTGCCTCCTAAAACTGTGTCTTGGAGCCGTTTCTCTGTCTGACCTCACAGGCAGGACCTGAGCACTGGTCCCGTCGCGGCCCCCATCACATCGCCAGCCAGAGCCTCTGGCGGCCCCAGATCAAATTCCCAACACTCGCCGGATCTGCTCGTCGGGAGCTCGCGCTCGGCACCCAGCGAGCCACTGAGGGGGCGGCGTCCTGGACACGACCTCTCAAAGACGGGCAAACAGCCGCCATATGCCGGGGAGGAACAAAGCACCCCTGTGAGGCGCTGGGCTCCCCGTGCCACCGTTTTCCCCTGAAATCCACCCTGGAAAGGTATCATCTAACCATGGTTCAGCCACATGGACAATAAAAACTGGCCTTCCCCAGTTACACAGCGGATGGGAGGCTGGGGGGATCAGAACTTTCCTTTGACGGTGCCCAATGCGTCCAGAGGAGACAGGGTGTCCTCAGAAAGGGGGCTGTTGCCCTGCACGGAGCCGGGATGTCCAGCCCCTGGATGGGGAGGGCACACCGAGTGGCAGGAACGCGCTCAGATGGGAGCCCAGGAGAAGCTGGACATCACAGAGCCGCTGAGTCACCTGGCCGGGGTCTGAATTGATCAGGGTGAATCAGCGGCCACTCCCGAGAGCACCTTCCCAGGCACCACGGCCCCATTCAGATGCTTCCCCTGCCTGCGCTCAGAACGCTCCCTTCTTCATTACCTTGGACACCTTAATTCACTTATGACCGGTCTTTCCCCCACATCTTGAGAATATATATAACAAAGACACATAAAACCCACTCATCAAACGGGGGCGGAAGTGAAGATCGAGGTCCGTGTGTTCCCGTGACAGTTTCCATAAGGGGGGACTTTGCGGCTTGGTTTCTTGGCAGCCACGGCAAAAAGGGAAAGATGTTTGCCCTGTGACCAGAGAGAGACAGTCTGCCTGCTCCTGGGGGAGATTTGTTTTCTCCCACTGCTGCATCCAGACAGCTTGTAATGGGTTAAATCGTATCCCCTCCACCATCCCCCAAAATATCCGTATTAAAATTGTCAGCCCCAGTACCCGTGAATGGAACGTCATTTGGAAATAGGGTCTTTGCCGATGTAATGAGCTCAGTTGAGTGCGTCGGAGGCCAAGGCGGGTCCTGGATCCAATGACTGGTGTCCTCATAGGACTCGGGGAATTTGGACCCAGAGACACGCAGGGACAGGCCTTATAAAGATGAAGGCAGAGGTTGGGGTGATGCATCGCAAGCCAAGGGACATCGGAGCCAAAGGGAGCTGGGAGAGGCCACCGCGGCAGATACCACAGACAGGCGGTTAACTCTTACGGTTCTGGAGCCTGGATGGCCACCACTGAGGTGCCTGCAAGACACCTGCCAGATGGGTTTTATCCAGGTGCATCTTCCTCCTCTGTGGTCACTCACATGGTCTGTTTGCTGTGTGTGCCCGGGGAGAGACACAGCTCCGGGCTGTGTTCCTCTTCTTATCTGGACAACTAACCGATCGTAGCATCCCAAGGGCTTCTCCTAATTCCAGCCCCATCCTTACGACCACAGTTAAAATGAATTTCTTCCATCAAGGTCTCCAAACACATCACCTTGGGAGTTTGAGCTTTCGCAGAGGAACGTGGGGACTGGGGGTGCACAATTCAGTTTCTAGCGGGACGATCTTCCCTTGGGGAGTGGTGCTTTGATTTCAGACCCGTGGCCTCCAGAGCCGAGCGAATTTGTGTTTTAAGCCACGAATGTGGTTTTAAACCACACGGTTTGCGGTGCATTGTCACGGTGGTCCCAGGACCGTCCTGCAGAGCCCTGCTCCCCTGGGATTTTACCCAACGATGCTGGCTGGGGGTCGACCCATGCACGGGACATGCAGGGAGGTCCCTGGGGGTCTCTGCCTTCCAGGGCTCCGGTGAAACCACACATCAGAGGTACACAGTGGGGTTCAGTGAATACCCTGTGTCCTCTCACGGTGGACGGGACAAGGGCGCTCTCTGGGGTCTGTTTTATAAGGACGTTGATCCTCTCCATGACCTGCCCAGCTCCCAAAGGCTCCGCCTGCTAATACCATCACCTGGAGGGGTTGGGATCCCACAGAGGAATTTTTCGGGGGGGGACACACACATTCGGACCATAGCAACAACTCCCTCCAACTCGCTGATCCTCGCTTTGAGGCCACATTAGAAGGAAAAGCGTGTGGGCTGATTCCTGGGATTGCAGGCACACAGATCCCTTCCGAGAGGCGTTAGATATAGAGAAAGCACTCGTTTCTGGCTAAATAACAAAAATAACAACAACAAAAAATCTGTTCTTGTCACCCTGTCCCTTCCCATCTGTGTCTGAACGCCTTACTGCTCACGGTGTGCACTGTGGGTGTCTGGTTATTATTTGTCACGGTCAGACGCGTGCGGCATGTTCCCGAGGGGCCCGGGTTTGCTCCCACCGGCCCCCTGCATACTCGCCCCCCACCCCGCCCGCCCCGACAGCTCGCGCATCACGGACACCTGGAAAATGTCACTCTGCAGCACCTGCTCGTGGCTCTGCCGATGTGGTGGTGAGGTCTGCGTCAGCCTGAGTGGGTGGCAGGCGCCCACACGAAACACGGCTCGGGGTGCGTCTGCAAGGACGTTCCTGGATGAGATTCGCATTTGCGTCAGTACCTTGGGCAAAGCAGATGGGCTTCCCCCGAAGTGGGTGGGCCGTGTCTAATCAGTGGAAGGCCTGAAGAGCATCCAAGGCAGAAGAAGGAGGCATTCATCCCCCCTTTTTCCCCCGTGCTGCCTGCCTGCTGGAGCTGGGACACCTCACCTCACCTCCTGCTTTCAGACTGGGCCTCATGCGACCAGCCTCCCTGGTGGTCCAGCCTTCACACCTAGCCTCAATTCCCCCTGGGCCTCCAGCTTGCAAACAACAGATCATGGGGCTTTTCAGCCTCCGTAGTTGCATGAGGCGAGTGCTCCGAATAAATGGGCATAGGCCTCTCCTACTGGTCTGTTTCTGTGGGAAACCCTAGCTAATACAGTCACTGGACACCAGCATATCCATCCCGATTACACGGCGGCCTCCGTCTTAACCACCTCCCGTCAGCCCCCTCAGCACGCTCAGAAACAGTCTCCTCTCCAGCTAAACAAACGATCTGCCAACCACTCAGCTGACGACACCACCCCTCCCTGGCCCATCTCCCCAAGGACGGCACCCCATCGTCTTTCCCCTTGCTCTGTGCCTCTCGAGGCCATCCATCCTCATCCTTGTCACCTCCTTCCCTCTGCTCACACCCGCTCCCGGAAGGTGGAAGGCAGGGGATGGGGAGGCGAGATCTCCTGGTTCTAAATCACCTTCCCCAGCGACCCCCCGAGATACCAATCCCAGCCCTGCCCCTCTCTGGTGGAGCAATCCTGGGCTTGTGACTCGACCTCCCCTGGCTTAGTGATTTCATCCCCAAACCGGGCAGGACAGAAAACGCCTCTTTGTGGGGTCGCAAGCATCAAGGGCGTTCATTCATTTACAACGATCAGAACATGATGCAATTGGCACGTGCTGAGACCCCGATAAAATGTTTGCTGTTCCTGACGTCTTTGACTTTTTTAGTAATCTTTGTCACTCGTCTTTCTGGATGATTTTTTTTCCTTGCATGAGCAAATACATCCAAACGGCCTCCCCTGGTTTGCTCTCCGTGCACTGCAACCTGATTTCCGTCCTGATTGTCCGTGTCCAGCAGGAGCCCCAGGGAGGTTTCCAGCTTCCAACCAGAAGCGAGACCCCATCCATGCCTCCCTGACCAGCCCCAGGCTCTGGGCCGTGCTGACCCTCTGTGTACCTGTCCTCTCTGCTTTCCCTGGGGCTCTCGAGACTCTTGCCCCTTCCCCATGCTCCCATCGATCTCTCTTCCCGCCCCGAGCTGACTGCTGTCCTGACGAAGGTCCAGCCGCTGGGTCCACGGCAATGACACTGAACGTGTCTCGGAGCCTGTATCAGAGGCAGGAGAGGATCAGCCCACATAGGGCACTCCCCGCTGCACTGCACCGAGCCTCCAAATGCCCCCGGAGTGCTGGTTTCTCTTCCTTTGCCCATTACCTGTCCCCCAAATAAATCGCCTGATTTCACGTGCCACAGGGTCGTCCTCTTTCAAATGCCTCCTTCTATGAGCCTGGCGCTTTGCTTTTAGGATGAATGATAGAATGATGCATGGGGAGAGGAACGACACGTGTCTGCACACGTGCAGGCATCTGCAGATGTCCGCACACCTGCGGGGCGTCTACGCATGTCCGCACACCTGCAGGGCGTCTACGCATGTCCGCACACCTGCGGGGCATCTACGCATGTCCGCACATACAAAGCACTTTCGGGAGGGGTACCGCAGTGGCTGATTAGACCAGCATCTCCAGGAAGGCGTCTGCCAAACCCCCTGCCCCGTGCAAGGCAAGCTCAGGTGTGGGAGGTCCCCGACCAGGTGATTTGCTAAAGAGCTGTGCATGCCCCCTCCCCGGGAGGTGAGCCATCCCTTTGGTGTGTGTGAACTTGACGGGTGGTAACCCTAATATTCTGCCTGTCCCCGGATGAGTGACGATCCCATTAGCCACCTTGAACCCAGACCTCTCTTCCGAGGAAGACCCTGCAAGACAGATGGGCGCTCGTGAAGCCGACGCTATTAACACGATTCATTTTGCCACGAGTTGTCAACTTTAGTAAATTGTTCATAATTGGCTATCAAGGGAAGGAAAGAAAGAGGCCGTGCCGTGCCCTGTTATTACGGTATTGATTTTCAATGATCCCTGTTCCTGTTGGAGGTGGTCGTGTTCGGTCCGTGTGAGCGGAAGAGCAGAGATTGCTGAGTGTGCATGCTGCGTCTCCAGGGGCCCACGGCGGGAAGTTGCAGTCTGGGGTTACCTGTGCCCAGCCCTCAAGGCAAGTCGGGGCCGACAACAGCCGTGTTCTCGGGAACATGCTTTGTATGGTCACAGATGTCGTAAATACCGCGAACCCCTGACGATGAGCCCAGACCACGGACAAGCCCACACACGCCCGTGTCCCTTTCAGTGCGTATTTGAGACACCCCCACGGCGTGCCTGTTGTCAGAGGGCAAAAGGCAAGGTGTTTGGGGGAAAGGGAGGAATGAGGTGGGGTCCCTGCTTTCACAGAGAGCCCCGCCCACAGGTATTGATGCCCCCCTGTGAATATGCATCATGTCTGTGCCTCTGCTCCAGGGAAATCCGCAGTCCCCTGCATGCCTGAGTCAGAGGCAAGTGCACTCCGAGGGTGTCTTTGGTGAAGACCCCTCCCCACGACAGCCTCCAAGTCGTCACTGGGGGTCTCTGGGTCCCTCACCTCCACTGAGGGCAGCAGAGCTAATAGCTGTCAGCGTCCTCCCTTGTGGACACTCAGGGGTCATGTGGGGAGCTCAGCCTCACGGTGGCTTCAACTGCTGTGCAGAAGGGCTCCCGGGGTGCAAGCCCTTCCACCCCTGCACAGGTAAGAGGGGGGACACACCGTGTATCACAACACTCTCCAGGTACAGCAGGGGCGGTGGGACCCGGGGTGCTGGGTGTCCCCCCAGACACAGTTCTGAATGGGGTCCCACGCGATGCCCTGGGTCCTGCTACCTACACAGGACACCTTTTCTCAGCACGCAGACCCTAGGAGGTTGCCTGCCCACCTGCTCAGACCCTGGCCTCCACAGTTCCTGTGACTTCACTCACCATGGCTCCCGGGCTCCTTTACCCCGTGCCTACAGCTCCTTGGGGCACGGGGAGCATGCTGGACGTTTTTGTTGTTTGTGTGTGTGTATATATATATATATTTAATACACATATGTATGTATTTTATATGTATGTATTTTATATGTATGTACGCTTATATGTATATATATGCTTATATCTATATATGTATGTACTTATGCTTATATGTGTATATTTATATGTGCATGTGTATATATAATTGTTATATATTCTTATATGTATATATGCTTATATGTATTTGTGTATGTGTGTATATATGTATTTATAATGTATATGTATGCTTATATAGGGGTGTGCTTATGTATGTCTATGTGTGTATGTGTATATGTGTATATTTCTATATATTCTTATATATATGTATATGCATTTATGTGATTCTTTTATATATTCTTAGATGTATATTTGCTTATGTGTATATATGTGTATATATATATTTATATGTATATGCATTCTTATATATGTATATGTGTGTATGTGTGTATGTGTATATTTTTATATATTCTTATATATGTATATGCATATATGTGATTCTTTTATATATTCTTAGATGTATATATGCTTACATGTGTGTGTATGTTATATATATTTATACGTATATGTATGTTTATATATGTATATGTGTGTGTATATATGTATACTTTTATATATTCTTATATATGTAAATGCATATATGTGATTCGTTTATATATTCTTATATGTATATATGCTTATGTGTATATATTTATGTATGTGTATATATATTTATATGTATATGTATGCTTATACGTACATATATGTATATGTGTGTATGTGTACATATGTATATATTCTCATATATATGTGTATATATGTATATGCATACATGTGACTCTTTTATATATTCTTATGTGTATATATTTATATATGTATCTTTTATATATATTTATACAAACGTGTATTTATATATGCATGTGTATATTCGTGTGTGTATATGTACATATTCATACGTATATCTATACATATTTATATTTATTTGTATATATTTATATGCGCATACATATTTGTGTGTGTGTGTGTGTGTCTGTATGTATCATACACTGATGCACACATACCCCCTGAAGGCTAGCTTTCCATTCTGTATTTCAGACCCAGCCGTTATCCATGACTGGGGGTCTCCAGAGGCGACAGAAATAGACTTTCAAGACTGTATACGTGCAAGTCTGCTTGGGCAGATGAGAGTGTTGTGGAACCAGACAGACAGGGTGTTTGCACAGGGTCGCAAATGTGCTCGCCGCCTCCAAGGTGTCCCTGGGACGCGGTGAACGTGAGCCCCTCCCCCGTGCGTCTCGCTCCCATAAGAACTGTTGAAAATTTGCGCGGGCGCGCGCACGGTGCACAGGAATCCGGAAAGGTACGTCCGGGACCCCTGCCCAGCAGACTGTGGAGCGCAGCGGACTTGGGGACATTTCTGCTCTCCTGCCGTCCTCCCCCAGCAGGGAGACGCGCTGAGCGGGGGAGCTGGTGTGGGAGGCAGGCGTTTTTCTGCATGCTGATGCCAAATGGCTGGTGGGCAGCCGGCAGGAAAGGCAGGCCCTCCGTGGTTGGCCCGCCCACGCCCAGAGAGCACTCTGCGCAGGTCTCTGATCTTCCAGAGCCGTCCCCCTGCTCCTCAACACTAATCATGGCGCATCAGGCGGTCACCCCAAACCCTCAAATGGACACCCCCATCCTCGCTCCACATCCCTCGGTCGGATCCGCCGCGTCCTCCCTGTTGGTGAGTCTGCCCAAGGTGCTCTGTCGAGCAAAACGGGGGTTTGGCACCTGCAGGCCTCACGCGGGAGGAAGGGACGCAGAAACCGTTGTGTGGGGCTCCCAGGCAAGCCTTGTGTTCGTGGCCACCTGCTTCTAGGAAAGGGGGACGGCCCCCAGCTCTTCCTCCGTGGGGGCGGGGGACAGCGCGGGGCGCAGTGGATGTGGGCTCCATGCGCCGAGCGAAAAGTTCAAAGAAACCCGCTTGATGGTGTGCCTTTGTTTCGTCCGGCTCCTCATCCCTCATAACCATTCCTTAATGAATTTTTATTGGAAAAGCATGGCTGTGCTTATGAATTTTTTTTCCCCTCCGAAACCAGGCGGGGCGTGTGTTTTCCCTGGCATTAGCCTCTGTGTTTTTTAATATCAGCTTTGCACTGAGGTTCCCTCCCGGCTCACGCTGGAATCAAAGGCCAACAAAGGGACGCCGGCAGGAAAGGAAATCGTGCACAAACACACCGGGAAAGGGGCCCCCTTTGAAGTGAGGGCAGGAAACGAGACCGCGCCTGCCCCCGTCCCGCACACCTCCATCGGCCTCTCTTGTCCACCCGATCTTCTTGAGTCTGGCGAAGGACGCATGAAAGGCATAGTGTCCCTTCTTCGCGCAAAACACCTCCACGCCACCTGATTTTTTTTTTTTTCTTCCTGCAGGAAAGGCCAAAACACACAGAGCTAAGGTTAATCGCAGGGGGTCGAGCTCCTAGGAGATGCACAAAGCCCTCAAACGCAAGGGGAAGGAGAGCGAGCCTCCAAGGTGGCTGAGAGGGGGCTCCCCGTTTGTGCTGAAATGCGAACCCAGCTTTTGGACTTTGTTCGAGGTTGCACATTGTCGTGCCCTTCCTGTAAAGTAGGGCACATGACCCCAGACACGGGTGTGATCCCCACGTCCCAAGAAGTCCCCTTATCTGCACACACCTTTGCCCTTGGAGAACGAGCCTTCCATACAACCCACTTTCGTTTGCCGCCAACGCAGGCCAATTCAACCACGCCTTGTCCCAGCGAGAGCCTGGAGCACAGCCAAGGCGGGCATGACTGAGCACCCACTCGGCATCACCTACCCAGTCCCATGCTGCCCAGACCCCCCCACACACATACCTGTAACACTGAGCGCTCGCACTGCACCCCGTCCGCCCCCCCCCCCCGTAACCCCGCGTGCTCGCACTGCTCCCCGTCCGGCTCCCCCGTAACACCGTGCACTCGCGGGGCTTGTTCAAACACTTCCCCAAACGGTCCATGCACACCTGCGGGACAGGTGCGAGCTGTTCCTGGATCAGCCCCTGGAACAGACTAGTCGCTCCACAAACACTTGATGCTGTTAACACTCCGTGCTTCCAGACATTGTCCCATCACATCTCCCTTGGAAACGGGGAGATGCTAAAAGGATGGTCACGTGGCCCTGTGGTTCTTTTTAAGCCCTACATCCATCCTTAAATAGCACAGGACGATGCTTCCTTGGGTGGTGGGGCGGGGGGTTTCTGCACACACCTGAGTGTTCGGATGCAGAGTCCCTGCCACGGATGCATTCCAATGTCCACCCGCACTGGGTCTTCCTACAGTGGTCACTGTGCATTTATGAAAATATAATTCGGAAAGAGATGGTGGTACTTCTGACAAATAAAAGGAATGCAAAGCACCTGACAGGAATCCTGAATGGGGACACCAAAAAGAAAAGAAGAAATTTGCTCTTGTAGGTAAATGCTTCCTTATTACTGCTTACTTGATGCCTCCTGGGTTAAGAGTCCAACAGAACATAGCAGTCCCTGAATCTGAAGTGCTGCATGTATTACAAACGTTGGGTAAATCAGAATTGGTCATGATGCATTTGTTGATCTAACCAAGTCCAGTAAGATAAAATGCATAAAAGGATATACACCAGAAGTGATGCCTGGCCCAGGTGCTCAGACATTTCATGTGGCTTCCACAGCTGAGCTGAGCTGACCCCACCACACACATTTGAGTTTACTTTTACAAAGTTCTTTACTTTCAGAGGCACCGTGAATGGGGGGTGGGAAAACCCACCAGTAGAGCGACCAACCCTCCTGGCTTGCCCGGGACTCACGGCCTCTTTAAACACAGCCAATGCTTGTCATCTACTTCAGCCCCCACAGAATTGGGGAAAGGGGCAGAGTCCATACCCCATTCCCTAACCGCCTCGTAAAAATGCTTCCCAGTAAGTGGTTGGGAAATCGCATGCACGTTCGGAATTTAACTGAATTTAACGGGAGGTACTTAGAGTTTGAAGATCGCTTCTTTTAGCTCCATTGTTATTTTCAAGGTGGACATGCTCTTCGATTCTTGCGAATCGAATAAAAGAAAACCCACAGGGTGTAGGAACACCCAGGGCAGTGGTCCTCAGAGTTGCCAACAAGGCCAGACTTGGATCCAACTCTCCCTGCATTCAAAATCAGTTGGCATGTGGCAAAGGAAATACATATATGGTAACTTACATAGAGATTAAATATATTATATATTGGTTTATATATATAAAGCTACCATAATATTTATTATATATACATTATATATTAGTTTATATATATAAAGTTACCATATATTAATTATATATATACATTGTATATTGTTTATATATAAAGTTACTATATATTAATTATATATACATTGTATATTATTTATATATAAAGTTACCATATATTAATTATATATATACATTGTATATTGTTTATATATAAAGTTACTATATATTAATTATATATACATTGTATATTATTTATATATAAAGTTACTATATATTAATTATATATATAGTTTTATGTATAAAGTCACCATAAAATCCTAGGACTAGTGGCAAAGTGAGAAAAAAGAAACAATCTTAAGCACACTTCTCTTAAAAACCACATCAGGAAAAACAAACAAAAACTATGACAGTGAAAATTATAATAATTACCGTAATTCAAAGAGTAGGAAAAACTGCTTTTGCTCAAATTATCAGTTTCTTGAAGCACAAGAGTGAGCATGATCAGAGAAGGTTAACATTTTTCATACCTTGGCAAGAACAGAGCTCAAAAATTGTTTTAAATTGCAACATTTCCCCCCTAACAATATTAGCAATGCTTTTACTACTTACCCATTATTTATATTATTATATCCTGAATTACGTATTATATATAAATTATATGTATTAGTTTGCTTGGGTGGCCGTAACAAATACCCCACATGGGGTAGCTTTGATAACAGACGTGTATTCTCTTCTGGTCCTGGAGGCCGGGAGTCTGAGATCCAGGAGGGGCTGAGGCTGGGAGTCTGAGATCGAGGTGGAGCCG
>NC_058419.1:126175575-126201347 GCF_002201575.2 Neomonachus schauinslandi
GAGGCTGGGAGTCTGAGATCCAGGAGGGGCTGGAGGCTGGGAGTCTGAGATCCAGGTGGGGCCAAGGCTGGGAGTCTGAGATCCAGGAGGGGCTGGACGCTGGGAGTCCGAGATCCAGGTGGGCTGGAGGCTGGGAGTCTGAGATCCAGGTGGGGCTGGAGGCTGGGAGTCTGAGATCCCGGTGGGGCCGAGGCTGGGAGTCTGAGATCCAGGAGGGGCTGGAAGCTGGGAGTCTGAGATCCAGGAGGGGCTGAGGCTGGGAGTCTGAGATCCAGGTGGGCTGGAGGCTGGGAGTGTGACAACCAGGAGGGGCCGAGGCTGGGAGTCTGAGATCCAGGCAGGGCTGGAGGCTGGGAGTCTGAGATCCAGGAGGGGCTGAGGCTAGGAGTCTGAGATCCAGGAGGGGCTGAGGCTGGGAGTCTGAGATCCAGGAGGGGCTGAGGCTGGGAGTCTGAGATCCAGGCGGGGCTGAGGCTGGGAGTCTGAGATCCAGGAGGGGCTGAGACTGGTTCCTCCCAAGGCCTCTCTCCTGGGCGTTTAGACATCATGTCCTCCCTGTGTCCTCACGTTGTTGTCTCTCTGTGCGTGTCCGTGTCCTCATCCCCTCTTCCTATAAGGACCCCAGTCCCCTGGGATCCGGGTCCACCCTACTGACCTCATTTTAGCATAATCCCCTCTTTCAAGACCCCCACCTGCAAACACAGCCCCATTCTGAGGTCCTGGGAGGGGGCCTTCAACACATGAATTTGGGGAGACACAAAGTAGTCCATAGCAGGAAGCTACTCAATACTTTTGAAGCCCCAAATCAAGAGGAATATTGAACAGAAAAGATTAGATGTTTTCTCTACTTCTGGGTTAAACAAAGAAGGAGACAGGCGGGGGTTTTGTCTGTTTTTCGCTGTGGTAAGAACACATACTATGCGGTGCTCCCTCTTCCCAGATGTCCAAACAGCCGGCACTGCCCTGTTCCTGAAGGTAGCGATCACAGGTGATCGGACGTTCCCCGTCTGCCAGGTGCACCTTGTCAGCGGCTCCCATCACCTGGGCCTCTGGAAGCAGGCGCCCGCTGCAGAACCTTCTAGACCCGCTCCAGGGAAGCAAGGGAGGCTGCAGTCCCCCCGGGGCTTGGCCAGCAGAAGCACATTGTCATCTTCTGACACCTGTGTGCTTTTCCTTGTCTGGTCCCCACTTGCCTTCCATCACTGTGCCTGGGCGCTGAGATCTGCGCAGGTTAAATGACTGGCCCCAAACCCTCCACACAGTGCTGGATGCTGGGTGCTGGGGGCTCGGTGCAGGGTCTTCGGTCTTCTCTGTGGTCCTGCATCACCCAAGCGTGCGCCAACCCCACATCCAACCGGTCCCAGTGGCAGGATAAGAGAGTGGAATCTGTCATTATGCAAGAGGTGGGCAGGTTCCTACAGGATGGGACCCGGCTCCAAGCACATGGGGGCTCGTGGCCAAACCCCGAAGAACCAAAGACTTTCCCCCTGCACCTCTGAGGGTGACGTGTTTACCAATCAGACGGGAGACACGGGGCTTACAAAGAACTCCCCCTCTAGCTGTGTAGACAGTGCCCGTGTTCACAGGGGCAGGGGGCTCAGTGGGGGCGCCTGCAAGCAGCTCAGCTGAGCTGGAAACACTGAGCGGCTGATGGAGGGCACGAGAAAAATGAGAATCTGTCTTCCTTTCTTCACGTGCTGCTGTCAGGTGAACCGGTGGCTACACGGCTGAGCACACCTGCTCCCCGTTCCGTTTCCCCCCATGGAACGGGGCTGGGTGGGGGACAGGTGCTTGGGTGCAGACGCCAGGGGACGGTCCCACTGCCGAGGACGCCCTGAACCGACACCTCCTGCCGTTCTAGGGACCGGGGTCTGGGGCAAGCAGAGGAGGGAGCGTGAGGTAGAAAGCACTAGGCGCTAAGTCAGGGTCCGGGAAAGGGTCTTTGAAGCGCCCTCTTCGGTCCCTAAGGAGGTCTTGGCTGAGGCTCCTGGACCAGAGGTGCGGACGTGCATGAGAACACGGCCGGGGTCGGGGTCCTCTCTGCAGTGCCCCGAGCCTGCCGTGCCCCAGGCCTGGCGTGGGAGGGAGGTAGTGACCCTGGGGGGAACCGCCCGGGACACCTTGTCATTGCCCCTGGTGGGACCAAAGGTTCACAGAAGATAATCATGTGTCAATCTCGCATTCATTCAGCAAACATTTATGGAGCCCCAAGTTTGTGCAGGCTGGATCCCCATGGATCTCCTGCTCCAGGTGAGGGAGGGGGGAACCCATCAGTAAAATCAATAAATGATAAGGCTTGTTAAAATCTGAGCACCACCATGGTGGGAAGTAAACGAGGACGAAGGATCAGAAATGTGGGGTGCGGGTGCAGAGCTATCGATCGCACACCACGTGCTGTGAAGGGGACGTTGGAGCGGACTCAAGGAAAGGTGAGCACACGGACATCCGCGGGAAGAGCATCGAGGACAGAGGGAACAGCCATTGCGGGATCCCTGAGGCTGAACCTCAAGCAGCAGGTAATCAAAATGGCAAACAGAGACAGGAAATGACATCACGGGGGTGAGCGGTGAGTGGGGACAGAGCGACCGAGCAGCAACCACGCCCTCAGATGCTCTCAGGAAGGAGGGTCTGGGACACGAGCCCCTTCTTGCTTCCAAATTAGTGCTTGGAAAGGAGGAAGCATCCCGAAAGCCTGGGATCTCGTGGATTCTATTGGAATCCAGCATCAGCAGCAGGGTGCCCTCATTTGGGGTCATTTTTAGTGCCGGGCGACCTCGATCAGCATGTCCTTGGCTCCCAGGGGCGGTCACATGCATTCTTCACTCCCTCCATGGCATCTCCTCCAAGCAGCTTCCTTCATCATGGACCTGCAGCCCCACACGCTCCCGGGGCAATGGGGAGGCCACCCCGCACCAGGCTGCGCAGAGCCCACCGCTGCGCCCCACTGAAATCCCACCCTCCCAAACACTTCTGCAAATGCCCCATACGCCTTCCTGCACGCCCCATCCACCCGGGTCCCCCGTGGCTCGTCCCTAAGGGCGCGTCCTGGGGATCGCAGAGCTCCCTGCCATCTGGAGCGCCGTCCACACAGCCTTTGATGACCCGGGAGCCTCGCAGGGATGCTCACTGATGGAAAGCCGGGGCCGGCTGAATATCACCCAGCGTGGCATTAATTTCTCACGGAGGACGCTTCATTTGTGTCCATAATTACATGTTACTATATGTGCGTTCTTCCTGGTGAGGACCGAACAGCCGTGGGCCAGACGCCCAAGCAATGGCAGCGTGTACGCATCGAAGACCCTATAGGAACACCTTCTTAAATCCTCCGTTTCCCCCACGAACGACGCCTTCTGACACCCACCCTCCCGACGCAGACCCGCCCGGGGATACAGCACCGTGGCTCGGCGTTCCCCCGCACACAGCACGTCGCAGGTGTCTTTCATTATGACTCGTCGGTCTCGTGAAAACAGGAGCTCCAGAAATAAATGTGAGCCGTGTCCCTTTCAGACCAGCCGGAGATACAAAGCTTTCAAAGCAGAATCAACCACAATCACACAGAGTTCTCGTGGCAATCTATGCACAAGGACCCCGGGCCCCCAAAACCGCGATGCGTGCAGCGCTCAGCCGTTGGCGTCCCGAGATCCTCAGTCATTCATGAAGACGGGAGGGAGCTCGAATCCCTATTTTGCACCAGGCCCGGCCAATCACGTCGCCGGGCCTGAGATTGGGCTGCTGATAGGACTCATCACTTATCCTGGAAACCGACAAAGAGTTCGCTCAGAGCCGGTTTAAGAAGAAACAGATGTAGATGGACGCTCCTATACGCGGCGAGTGTGTTGTTAACAGTCAGGGAAGGCTGGTTGCCCCTGGGCAGGGCTAAGTCCCGCCTGCCAGACGGGATGGGAGAGGGGACTACCTCCCGAGATCGATCCTTCTGTGTAGTGCGCAAGCGCCTTCCCGCACGCACGCATTACCTAATAAAATATCGCTCATCGTAGCCACTGCCCCGGCAGCACATTCAGAATGAGGTGGCACAGCCAAGGGGTGTTATTTCGGAGGCTGCTCCGGAAGTTTCAGTGGGGTAGTGGGAAATGAGAGAGGGGCTTTCTGAGATCCAGGCGGGGCAGGACCATGCTGCCTCCCGAGGCTCCAGGGGAGGATCCTTCTTGCCTCTTCCAGCTTCTGGGGCTCCAGGCATGCCTGGGCTCATGGCCACGTCCCTCCCATCTCTGGCTCCATCCTCACGTGGCTTCTCCTCTGTGTCTGTGTTTCCTCTTCTGTCTCTTATAAGGACTCCTGTCATTGGATTTAGGGCCACCCTGATCTAAGATGAGCTCATCTCAGAGCCTTCACTTATACTTGCAAAGACCCTATTTCCAAACAAAGTCACGTTCTGAGGTTCTGGGGGCCAGGACGTGACCTATCTTTTAGGGAACCCCCCATTCAGCCCACTGTGCATGTCCCGTCCCATAACAGAGACTCAGACAGGCGAGTTCTCACCCCATCCATCCATCAGCCCTGCTAAGAAGTGGCCAGTGTCAGGACCTCCCAGAAGCAGCCCGTCCTAAGAGAAGGCAGCCTCTCAGAAGAGGACCCACATCCCATGTGTGGCTGAGCCAAGGCCGCTGGATGCAGGGTGTTTGGAGAGGAAGAGTAAGACCTGGAAGAGTGCACTTAGGGAACCCGAAATTCCACAGGTGTCTCCTCCTGGGCACATGCTCTATGGCCTCCATGGTCCCAGCTTCATCAGCCTGGCTCACTGCACCACCAGCCCCACGATGGCCCGTGAGCCTTTGGATGTACGCACCTTAAAAGGGGCCCCCAAACACGTCCCACCTGCTCTATGTGCTTGAGCACCTTACACGGGTAAGGGCACACGGGGAGAGACGACTCAATAATGCTGCCTGTCCGAGGATGAGCTGGGCATTCTCCTCAGTGCGTCCCAGACATCACCTCCTTGAATCCTGCCAACGGTCCCACAGCAAACATTCTGCTCCATCCCTGGGCTGCAGAGAAGAGAAGCACTGGACGCTTCACTGGGCCCAGATGGAGGGTTTGCTCAGAACTTGAAAGAGGGCGTTGACATCGCCTCCTGATGGGTAGAATCACAAAGAAATTCAGGTGCAGAAGCAAAGTGTAAGCGAGGCTGAAGGTGGGACGTAAGTCTAGAAAGTGCAGAATGCCCGCCATAGACACCCACATCCGATGCACACACACACACAAAGACACACGCATGCACCAACATTTCGGTCTTCGATTCCATTTAGTCTTGGCAAAATAGGACTTCCTGTTTTACAGGAAAACACACAAGGCTGAGATCATGTTTTGCCAGAGCGAGGAATCCACCAAGAAGTACGGACTCTAAGTCTGCACCTGAAAAGCACTTGGGAGGTTCAGGCTCCGCTGGCTACCCTTTGGCCCAGAGCCACTTTCAAACACTCCCCTCCATTTCTTGACCAGCCGACGTCTCTTAACGCACCGTTGTTGAGATGGTGGGACTATAAAAGGATCAAAACTTGGAGGATTAAGTTTCCGCCTTCGATTCATACAATTTCAAGAAATACAGAGGAAAAAGTACTTGGCAGGAAAAAAAATGAGCTTGGAATTCCTATCGACCAAAAGCATTTGAACACAGTCAGAGGCCTCAGATGTGTCCAGAACGTGGCCAGCCCATCATTGCCTCCGCTGTGCAAAGAGATACTTTTCAACTCTCCTTCTCTCAGCTGCTATCCTCCTTCAGAATAAAAATGCATTAGCAGCGGGACGATTACAGAGAAAGAGAGACACAGTGCAAACGTTTCCCTTGGTGATGTCTCCTCTGGATGCAGCTCTGCAGGACCTCGGGGAAGCTCAGCACTCTTTCCCTCCCAAGACTCAGCCTCCTGGAATTCGGGACAGCAACAGAATCCCCCGGGGTGGGAGGAAGCTGCTGGTCTGAATTTCCCAGCACTGGAGGTCAGTGCAGGAGAGTCCTGGAGTGCCGTAAAAATTACTGCAAACTGGATGGCTTAAAACAATACAAATTTATCACAGTTCTATAGACCGGAAGTCTGAGATCCAGGCGGGGCAGGCTGCTGAGATCCAGGCGGGGCAGGGTCGTGCTCCCTCCAGAGGCTCCAGGGGAGGGTCCTTCCTGCCTCTTCCAGCTTCTGGGCCTCCAGGCATCCCTGGGTTTGTGGCCGTGTCCCTCCCGTCTTTGCCTCCGTCTTCACATGGCTTCTCTTCTGTGTCCGTGTCTCCTTTTCTGTCTCTTACAAGGACACCTGTCGTTGGATTTAGGGCCACCCTGATCCATGATGGTCTCATGTCAGATCCTTCACTTGATCACATCTGCAAAGACCCTGTTTCCAAATATGGTCACATTCACAGGTGCCGCAAGTCAGGGCCTAAACATATCCTTTGGGGAACACAAGTCAACCAGCAAGATGATGAGGCTGGAACCTCATCACATTCATTGTGTTCATCCCATAGAATTTGGTCAAGTGTTTTCCACGTGAAATGACACGTAATTATGGCAAGGAACACGTCCATTTGAAATGGACGTGTGTGCATGGGAAGAACCAGAAGCATCTGGCCATGCCTTTTTAAAGATTGATTGATTGATTGATTGATTTTAGAGAGAGAGAGAGAGTGTGTGTGTGTGTGTGTGTGTGTGTGTGTGTGTGTGTGTGAGCAGGGAGGGGAGCAGAGGGAGAGGGAGAAGGAGAGAAGACTCCTCGCTGAGCATGGACCTGAGATCATGACCTGAGCCAAAATCAATAATGGGACGCTCAAACCGACTGAGCCACCCTGCACCCCTGGCCACGCTTTTGAAAACAACTTTGCAAGCAATACAATGAACCCCAGGCTCGACCGACAAGACCTCAAGGCGTGGGTAGGCTGTGCACATGGGCTGATCTCCAAAACCCCTACAACACAATTAGGCAGCAATGGGGAGGGGGAGTACATACCTCTGAATGGTAGCCTCATTAGCTAAGTAGACAGACAAAGCTCAGTGCAGGCTGCCCCCCGCACACAGCTTTGGCCGAGGCCATTTCAACTGCTTGCAACCATTTCTGCTCAATGTCATCATAAATTTGCAGTTGTCCAGAAGGTGTCCTTCAGACGGAAAGAAGCAGGAATCCATCTTTCCTGTGACTCTTTCAGAGACCACACCATGCACCACCAACACCACCCTGCTGCATCTGCCCAGGTAGGGACACCCACTTAAGTCTATTTTCCACTCTCATTAAGCCGTATTCTAGAACCGATTTTTGTTTTAAACCAGTAGAGTTTCCTTATGAAAGAATTAATGTTTACATTGGCTAGTCCAAGTACTGGTGTCAATTTGGCAGTCATATTTCTTAATATAAATGAACGTGCCCTACCTCACACTTATAGGCTAGATGGAGAAAGAAAGGAAGGAAATTGCATAAAGTATTATTATAAGTATGTAAAAATCATGTTCAAAGCCTGCAAAGCCTGTAGGAATATTGAAACAGATGGTTCACGAGAAGGGTATTTCAGGGCGAATATTTTTCCACCATGGTTATGGCCCCATTGATTCTGTCTTCTTCCTCTTCTGTCTCTCTTGTGCCTGTCCCTATATCTCTCTTGCTCTCTCTCTGTCTCTCTGTCTCTGTCTCTTTCTCTCCGCATTTCGGTGATTTTGCCTCATGCCTCCCCATTCCCATGGCAACACCAGGCACCCAGTCAGTGGATCACGGTTCCCCGATCACTCAGCGGAAGAATATATCATATCGGGAGAACTGATCTTTTCCAACACGTAATTCACATATGCAACGTGCAGACCCAACACGTGTGTGCAGGCTCAGCAAACACTGTCACCTCAAATGCAATCTCAACAACACTCGTGTGGTCCACGGTGGCCTTTCTACTTGCTTTCTTCTACCTTCAACGCACACAACATTAGCCAGTAAAGCCCTTAGAACGTCATCTGACCTCCCTCTCCTTTACTTTCACTTTGTTTTATTTTTTATGATATTTTTTTAAAGATTTTATTTATTTATTTGAGAGAGAGAGAGTGAGAGAGCACAAGAGGGGGGAGCAGGAGAGGGAGAAGCAGACTCCCCGCTGAGCAGGGAGCCCGATGTGGGACTCGATCCCAGGACTCCAGGATCATGACCTGAGCCGAAGGCAGTCGCCCAACCAACTGAGCCACCCAGGCGCCCTATTTTTTATGATATTTAAATCTTATGAAATCTGTGCATGCGTGTCAGATCTAAACACCGATTCAGCAAATACAGTTGAAGGTCTGATGTGGCACTGCCAACCTGCTGCCCCAGCCCAGGATGGCTGCGATGTACGTTTCAACATGCTCTGGCGTGCATTTGTGTCTTTGCAAGAACTGTGGGAAAGGGGACAGGGAATCTATCCTGTGTCTTTGCTGGAAATTACCACGGCTTTCTGTTGAAGGCCGTTACCCAGCAGGTGCACAGGGTGGGAGGGAGGGACTAGGCAGGAGAGAACCCATCCCAAGAGGTAGAGGGACAGGACACCTCGGAAGCTGAGGTTCTGAGTCCCCAGAGCATGCTCCATCGTGCCATCAGACTTGGAAAACACAAACCCAACAATGACATTATTGACAATTTCAAGATGCCGACCCCAGAGTGCCAAACCCCCAGCATGGATGCTTTCTGAGTGTGGGGCATACCACTCCCCATGAAGCCAGCCCCCAAGGTTCCTCCAGGAACCTCTGCAGTCGAAGTGTCTGAAAGAAAAATGCCCAGAACCCCCATCAAGGCGGGGCCAAAGGCAGGAAAGAACAGCGAGACCCCATCACTTCCCAAGGAAGGCAGGGAATAAAAGTAAGGTGACCAAAGTCAGCAGAGACTCAATCCACTGTGTCTCATCACACACCCAGGGAAAGTTCTGAAACCATTTCAGCAAGTGTGCAGAATAAACAGAATTGGGAATTAGCTCAAGATCCACAGGACTGCCAACGAGGGTTTGGGAATAGTAGGGGTCTAGCTAAAACCTCTTGTCACGTCCATGTTCCTTTTAAGAGAATGCCAATGCCCTACCTTTGCGACAATCGAGAAGCTACTTCTCAAGGGACAAGTGTTTAGGGTCAGAAAGCAGGCAAGTGGTCCTCCTCCTCCTGTGTGTATACGAATTTATGCATCTCAGAAAGGACTCTTGGAAAAGAGGTCTAAAAGTGTCAGGATGTGGAGAAAACAGTGTGTCCTGAATATCTACAGATAGTGATTAATTCTTTTAAATTGTTGTAAATGTTAAATTTAAATTTAAACTTAAATTTTAAGTTTTGGGGCACCTGGTGGCTCAGTCAGTTAAGGGTCCAACTCTTGGTTTCAGCTCAGGTTGTGATATCAGGGTCCTGAGGTGAGCCCCACGCTGAGCTCCATGCTCACCAGGGAATCTCTCCCTCTACCCCTCCCCCACCTCTAAAATTAAGAAATAAAAAATAAACTTAAATCTTAAGGCTTTTTCTAATTAATTTTTTTAAAAAGTCTTTTGGAGCACCTGGCTGGCTCAGTGAGTACAGCATGTGACTCTTGATTTTGGGGTTGGAAGTTTGAGCTCCATGTTGCTTGTAGAGATTACTTTTAAAAAATAAATAAGCAAATACATAAATAAATGTCTTTCCATAAAGAACACAAGAAAGTGACAATGTCTACCCACCTAAAGTAAGGTTGACACCACTTACATGCCTTTATGTTCCCTGTATGGGAACATAAAAGGGAATCAGACACTCCACCTTGAAAGTACTCATCACCCCAGAGGATGGATGTCTCTTGTCAAAGTGATAGTCACCTTCAAGAATAATTGTTTGTGGTCCGTGTACTTGCTACTCAAGAGCCGTTTCAACCACAAGTACTTGTGTCCAGAAATGGAAATACCTGCTAGGAATAATCTTTCTTTTTAATCCTGGCTTGTGTGCATTGAGCTCTCCAATCTGTAAGGAAGGAGGAAAAGAAGGCAAACACTTGCATTCCAAAAGAGAGGTATCTTATCATGCATTCTCTTATTAAAACTAGTTATGAACCCCAGTGTGAGCATTGTCCCTGGGATGGGAACTTCTGTGTCACTCCAAAAGTTTCGCCACAGGCTAATGCCAAATGCCACTTCCATAGACCAACAACTATGGGAGCAAACTAGCCACAGAGGCAAGAAATGGCATGCAAAACTAGCTCCAGATGGGAGCAAAGTCTTCATCCACTCACGCTTCAGGAATTACACAAACAAAAGCAAACTAGACACAAAGCTAGCAGAAGAAAGAAAATAATAAAGGTTAGGACGGAAATAGATGAAATAGAGAATAAACACAGAGGAAATCAATGAAAGCAAAAGTTGGTCTCTGAACAAAACACCAAGAAAATGGACAAAACATTTGGTATAATTGACCAAAGGGAAAAGGAAAAAAAAAAAAAAAAAAACAGAGAAGATTCAAATTACTAAAATTGGAAATGAAAGAGGGGACATCACTACCAACCTTACAGAAGGAAAAAGGATTATAAGGATTGTAGAGTGAACAATGGTATGCCAACAAACAGATAATCTGGATACAATGCAGGAATTCCCACAAAGATACAGGCTACTGGAACTGACTCAAGAAGAAATAGAAAGCCTAAATAGACCTATAAGATGTAAAAAGATTGAGTTAACAATCAAAACAACAACAAAACTTCCCTGTGAAGGAAAAACCCACCACCAGATGGTCTCACTGGTGAATTCCAGTAAATATTTAAAGAATCAACACAAACTCCTTATAATTTCTTCCAAAAATATTAAGAACCAATAATCTTGAAAAAGGAGCACAATGTTGGAGGATTTGAGCTTCCTGATTTCAGAACTTAATAAAAAGCTCTAGTAATCAAGGCTGTGGGTTTTTGGCACACAGTATGTATAGACCAATTGAACAGAATGGAGAGTCTAACATTAAACCCATATACTACGGTTCATTGATGGTCAACAAGGGTACCAAGACAATGCAATGGTGCTGGGATAACAGTACATCAACACAAAAAAGAATAAAGTTGCATCCCTACCTCACAGGCAAATGGCCCTATTGAAAATTGGGGCAAGGATCTGAATAGACATTTCTCCATAGAACATACACAAACTGCTGATAAGCATATGAAAACATGCTCAGCATCATAATTCGATGGAGGAAGACTAATCACAATTCCAGTAAGATGCCATTTGATACCACGAGGGTGCGTGTCATCAAAAAGGGAGACAAAAAGAAGCATCGTTAAAGATGTAGAGAAATTGGAAGGCCCATCTGTCGTTTGTGGGGATGTAAAATGGTGTCGTCCCTTTGGAAAACAGTGAATTTATTTAAAAGCTCAATGTAGAGTTAACATATGACCCAGCGATTCCACAGCTCGGTGCACACCCAAGGGAACTGAAATATCATGTCCATACAAAAACTCCTACATAGAAGCATTATTCACAATTCACCAAAAAGTGAACCCAACCCAAATGTCCATGAAGTGATGGATGTATAAATAGAATGGGGTCCGTCCATGCACGCAAGGGAATATTACTCAGCCATGAAAAGGGGCAAATCTCTGACACCTGCTACCCCATGGATGGACCTTGAAAACATGATGCTCAGTGAGAGAAGCCAGACACATAAGACCTGATTATGTACAATGTCATTTATATGAAATATCCAGAATAGGAAAAATCTGTTAGAATAGAAAGAATAGAAAGTAGATTAGTGATTAGCTGGATCTAAGGAACATTTGGGGGGCTAGGATTTGAGGTGACTGCTTAATGGGTACTGAGTTCTTTTTGCAAGGAGGGATGATGAAAACGTTCTGGCATGGGATCTTGGTGATGGTGGCACAATGTTGTGAATATACTAAAAGCCACCAAATCGTATACTTTAAAAAGGTGAATCTTAGGGTATGTGAGTTATAGTGAAGTAAAGAAACAAAAAATAAATTTACAAAAAGTTTTAAAGATGATGCACGGCTTTCCACCTGAGAATGTAATTAGTTGGGTCATTAGCACACATTAGCACCGAGTTCTCAAATAACCCAGAAAACGCCTCTCACGTTTCTGAATCCATATCCAGAAATAGGATATGCCATAAAGCAGAAGTGTTGACAGTGAGGTTGAGGACGGATGAAGTTTAAATGCCCACCCAGGCAGACCCAACCCTTGTGTCAGCACAAAGTGTCAGGAAGATTTGAAAACAAGGGCCCTAATGTCACGGGGTCAGGCTCAGCCTGGAAGCAGCCATGTGTCCCTCTCATGATCTGACTGCCTGGACGTTGAAAATAAATATCCAATATGTGCCATTTCCCCCTGGGGTCATGCGTTTGGAAAATCTATATTTAGGTACCCCAGACACAAAAAGTGACATGTCCCTGAGAGAATTGTAGCTTTGTTTTCTGAAAACTGTTCTCCAAGGAAATACTGTTCCTTGGAGAACAGTTTTACATATATACAGGCGATGGCTCATCTTTCTGTAAGCTGTCCTAACTGTCAAGTTTCTTAGATCCAGGAGATAAAATCTCAGACATGATGTGACTTATCATCCCACTCCTTAACCTCCCTGACACTCAGCCCAGGTCAGAAAGAAGAAGCCCAGAGGTACAGCCCAAATATTAGGGACCCAGGATCATGCACACATGCCCGGGGGTGGGAACCCCAAGAAACGAGGTAGATAGGCAAGCGTGAATAACAGTCCTCAAAGATACTTGGTTCTAATGTCCCAGACTGGGGCCTTATGTGGAAATGGCGTCTTTGCAGATGGGATGAAGTGAAGGATCTGAGATGAGCTCATCCTGCATCAGGGTGGCCCTAAATCCAATGACAAGTGTCCTTACAAAGGGCAGAAAAGGAGACACAGAGGAGAGCCACGTGAGGGCAGAGGCAGAGATGGGAGGGACGTGGCCACCAGCCCAGGGACGCCTGGAGCCCCAGAAGCTGGAAGAGGCAGGAAGGATCCTCCCCTGGAGCCTCTGGAGGGAGCACGACTCTGCCTCACCTGGATCTCAGCAGCCCTGCCCCGCCTGGATCTCAGACTTCTGGTCTCCAGAGCTGGGGGAGGATGATTCTCTGTTCACCTGAGCCCCTGAGCTTTTGGCAGTGAGTTTTGGCCTCCCCAGGAAGCCCATCCAGCAACTGTGAAAACAGGTTCTGCAGCAAGTCAGCTAGAGGACACAGTCTCAAGTTCCTTTTTGGTGTGTTTCACTGGCGTCTATGTTGGAAGAGAAGAAAGACTCGGAAACATGATTGCTGGACATAAAGGAACTGTTGGCGTTGTTTGGACAGGCTTGGCCAATATAACGTGTCAACTCAAGAGTAAATTTGTCTTGTTCTTACTGCTCTCATAAGACTTACATAATCAGTATGTATGTGACTGCTTATTTGGCATTTAGTATCACATGATACTTGCCTGGAGCTTCTAGAAAGTTTGGGCATCTGCAATAGATCAGCATGGACACTCACGTAGATATCCTGTCTGCGATACCACAAGCCTGCCCCAATGCCACGGTGAGCTAGGGGGGAGCGGGACAGTGAACAACACCCCCTAGGATCCTACTTGGATGTGCTGGTGATTTCTTCGTTCCGCGCTCCTCTGCCGAGGCCCCCTTGATCCCCCATCAGCGTGCAGAGACGACCTGCTGTATGGTTTCCTAGGAAATGACCCAAACTATCAACTCTGCACTTGAAATACTTTTGTATTCCTCCCTGTGCAGGGAAACCCCTGTCATTTCAGACGTTCAGATTACAATAGTGCCTCAAACATCGTGCTATGCCCAGGAGGTCACTGGGGTGGGAGGCGAGAGTAAGGGTCAGTGGACAGGAAAAAGGCCACTCTTGCCGGCGGTGGGAAGGGATGAGAATTAGCAGTGGTGACGGCATTCAGTAAGTCCCTGGAATCAAGGAGGACACAGAATCATGTTTCAGACACACACACTCGAACTGTATAATTAAAAAAGACAGAAAGTTAACAAGCCCGTTACGTAGCTGGCCACCAGGATCCTTACCTCTGTGACAAAGAACAGCAAAATGCGTAGGGCACTAAATGCATTAAGTTGGCTTCCCAATCGTATTTGGTGAAACCGTTTTCATTTATATGCGTAGCTTCCATCTTCAGAGTTTAGGGTTCTCCTTTGATACCTGCTAAGTGGACCACCTGTATGGTGTGGTATGTGAATGGCCTTCCGCCATCAAGGGGGTGGAGGAATTTCCATGCACCAACTTTGCTAGTCAAGCAAATTGACCAAAACCTACAGTCATGCTCCATTTAACTTCCTGAATATACAATGTAAATTCAATGGGTTAAATGTTTCCACTCAGTGTGTGTGTGTGTGTGTGTGTATGAGTGTGTGTGTGTGTGCATGATACTGCAACTTTTTCAACAATTGTTAAACCCTTCTCCCATCTGAACCTATTATGTTTTTGGATGAATGGTAGCTCGTGGGGGAAAGAGCACATTTGGGGCAATTTTGTGTTGTAGCATCTCAACGTACAACATGCAAAGAACACACAGCGCCCCGCCATGCATCGTTGTTCTTACAACATAACATTTCGAACCACCCGTCTGGGGAAGAAAAAAAAAAGCACCCTGTGTCCTTAAGGCATCAGATCCCGGGGTGCATATGGCCTTCCCAGTCCTACAGGATGTAGGCCTTTTTCTCACACAGTGGAAATTCCCCCATAAAGATACATCCTGCTTCAACTGGCAGGTCCTCATCCTAAGAATGTGGGACAAAAATAGGACCCTGTGTTGGGTCTGGAGACCCCACGTGAATCGTGGTGAGCACAAAGCTGCCCGGGCTGACACGGACGGGCTGTCCTCCGTGTGACCCAGATGCATGCTTCCACCGCCAGATAGAAAACGCATTAGCTATCTTCATGGTGTCAGCTCAGCGCACACCACAACACTGCTTTATATTTCCATCACTTTCCCGCGGCTGAACGGCAAATCTCGGTTGCTGTTCTCTACACATCTTTTTTGCAGTGCCTTTTTATGGAAGATTGCAAACACATCATGGCTATTGAAACAGCGACAGATTCCATTCTTTGGCCTTTTTTAATTTTATAGGGGGATGGATCGTTCAAGTCCGCTTCCTTTGATGTGTTCAGCACGCGATAACACTTACATCTCAAAGCAAAAATACCAATGGAGGAGCTGGTCCAGGAGCAAACTTTACAACACGTGTTCATTGTGTCTGCGATGCATCCCATAGAGTCTATACAAAAAAAGAACTGCAGATTTTATCCCAAAACACCCATGGAAGTAGGAGAAGTTCAATTATTTTAAAATTTTAAGCTAATTCTCCATGATTTGGGGTAAATGACATATACAGAGATGCTGAAAACCTTCAATCAACTGGGGGAAAAAAAAAAGGCACAGACCAAACAACAACAACAACAACAACAAAACCCTGTGTGTTTATGTGGAAACTAATAAGATTTGGCAATATACACTCAGCATTTGTCTTTATTTTAAGAACCTCAACGTTTAAATGAAAGAAATCAAGTCTTTTTTTTTTTTTTTTAACTCCATAGCGCTGGAAAGCGTTATGACTCCGCGTCGATGACCCATGTTAACTTTTCTCGGCTCTGCCTCATTTTGAGTATAGACCCGCGTGTGAAATCCAAAACGCCTTTATTTTCCCTGACAACCGCTCGACTTGGAGAGCTCCCCGTCTGCGTGTGTGGAATGTCCGCGCCGGCGGGTTCACGGTTTTGCTTTCTCTGCATTTTTTTCCCCTTCACTTCCCCATGCTTCCCATGATTGAATGTGAAAGTCAGATGCCCCAGCAGAAGCCCCAGGACCCTGGAAAGCAACACACGTCTGTGGGAGGCAACGTCGACGTGCTTTCGTGTTCAGTTTAGGGATTTCACAATGGGGGTCGTTAGAAACGGTTCTCTAAAAACTCCCGGCCCCTGCCGTTCTTCCTCAAGGTGTGTCCGTGTGTGCAAGTTAAGATGATTTTTTTTCCTTAAATATTGTCTAGTGGTTTGGCAAAGGCCTGCAGCACAACGCACAGAAAAATCAGAAAGGGAAGGAAGAGCTAGAGACTTACTTGTTAGGTGTGAGTGTGCCAGGAGCACCTTGAAGACAGAGGGAATGAGACTCGTTTCTTTTTAAAAAGGATTAGCTACAACCAGCAACAAAGTTACAGACTGTGTCAAAGGGAAACTGGGTCTTCAACACGTTATACAATAAGAACAGATTTGCTGAACAAAGGGGGACCTTGATGGTTATTTTCACCATAAAATAACGGCTCTGACTACATTTGCATGGAGGTCACATGGGGAGTCTGCAAGGACCAAAATGGGCTGCATTTACCCCAAAAAGGACAAGGGCGTTCTGGAAGCCCGGGATTGAGATGCCAGAGACGGCCATCAGAAACCCATCAGAGGCCGCACCCTGGGGCCGCCCACAGGTAACGCGGGTCTTCTAGGACGTGTCCTGTTCTCGGTGACCTTGGTCCCCGTAGCCAGTACCTGACAGAGACCACTTCCTTCCTTCCTGCAGGACGGGGAGCTCTGGGCATGCACCAGTTTTGTGACTTGTGCATGGTCATGCAGGTCGTAGAAGAAATAGGACATCTCAGGCTGGACACCTCGCAGCAAAGACGCACGTCCTTCAAAACCCCTTCTGGGGCCGGAAGAGCAGATCACACAGGAAGGCATCACCTTATACGCACCAGGCTCCTGGGACGTACTGGAAATGCCCACCTGTCAGCGGGCTGGCCCCCCCTCCACGAACAAACAGCCCCCTCCCCCGGCCCTCGGCGGGGGGCCTCAGTCCAAGCGCCCCTCGGGTGGCTTCATCCATCCCACCATCCCACGTCCGCCCTGTCCCTTTTTCCCGACATGTGGTTTTTATCGAAACTGGGAAACCGTCAAAGCAGCTAAATCGGGTCATTAACTTTCCTTTACATAAGGAGATAAAAAGCACATGCCAAGAAATGTTCTCATTTTTGAAAAGTGGATTTTTTTTCCATTTATTCTATTCTTTTTCTTTTTTTAATGACTCAACCATCATTGCAATGCCGAGGTGAAGAATCCATATGCTGCCCCAGGAGAAAAAAAAAAAAGAAAAAATTAAAATTGAAAACTCGAAACCAAGGTCCTCGGGCTTCTCAGGAAAGCATGCGCCGTCATCCCAAAACTCTGAGTTGATTCGAAATGGGGGGTTTTGTCCTCCTTTCCCCACCTTCTGGGAGGATGTGGACCAAGATGGGTGAAAAGCCAGAAGGTACACACCAACAAGGGGGTGGTTACAGCGGCAGAAGTCAGAGGCCCCTGAACAGGACCCCTGGACCCCAACCGGAAATGTACACACACACTTTTGTGCGGACCCGAAACCCGCCCTCTGTTTTCAGCCACAGCTCACTCCCCGCATGCTCCAATCGGACCCCTTGGGGGAGAGGTGAGAATTTTTTTTTTAACACTTGAATACAAATATTTATAAGTTTATTTATATCTCCGTTTTACAAGATGTACATTCATACTATATGGTTTGACAAAATACACTTTGTCACTAGAACTAAACATGAGGGCATTTTGTGTTACGAACTTGCAAGCATATGGCCCCAAAAAAACAAAACAAATCAAAACAAAAACCCCTCCAGAATGTTTTCTTTTCCCCCACAATAGCAGAGGGGGAGGGGTTTTAAAGACCATCAGTTTGGGATAGCTTGTGTTATTTCATTTCGTTTGAGCAATCCCTGAAAATGTCTGTAGGTCCAGACACACCTTCTATGCATAACCCAAACACTTTTGCCGTGCCGTAAATCATACTGGCTGCTCATAAATTCGGGGAGGAAAAAGGGGGGGTGTGAGAAAAGCAACAGGCTTTAAAAATATAAAAATAAATGCAAGGCAATGTCAAATTTACACTCAACAAAATTAAAATAGCACATATTTATGAACTTTCAACCCAAAGAAAAAATAAATAACACATCCACATACATCCAATATCAAGAAGCAGAGAACCTCGCCTCTGTCTGATGGGACCTCTCCATACAATGGGGGCTCGGTTGTCAAACTACCACCTTTCAATAAATAGCTCACGTCATAGCTTTGAAACTTGATATTTTCTACATTCCTCAACTGATTTCTCATTAAATATCAAATTTCAATAGAACATTTATAAATTGCATCAAGTTTTCACGTGTATTGAAAAATCAGCATATTCCTAAGCTAATTTTTTTTTAATAAATTAGGCACCAGTTTTTCAAATGTCCAAGTTGTCGACTGAGAAGCCCTCCCCCGCCCCGACCTCCCCGAACGTGAAGGCGCAAAGTGCCTCAAAACTTTTCTGTCATTGTAGTCCGCCTCTATAGTCTCCTCTGAGCCCCTCCGTGAAAAACTCCCAGGAAAAGGGGGTCTGTCCTCGCACGACGAGAAGTATTCGAATGTGAGATTGGAAGCCGAGTGCAGGAGCGGAGGAGGCTGAGATTTTCTTCCCATCGTGAGCCCAGAGGGAGGGCGGTGCCACGAGCTGGACACCCATGCTGAAGGGGTATCTGCTCTTTCCTGCGGGAACATCCAGACGTCTTCCCGCCACCCGCCACGGCACAGACCACAGATGCTCGTGGCCCAGCAAACGAGCCCATCCCTGAAAGTCAGGCTTGCCAGGAGAGGGGCGCCGCCACGGGGGTGCAGCTTGGACTGGGTGAGGCGGGGTGGACATTCCGTCCACCGCCATTGGTAGACCAGGGGGGAGCATCCGAGGCTCGGAAGACCCACCCCCTCGCGCAGGATGCCGACCCACTCAGGTGGCGGAGTTTGCAATGTCACCAATACATGTCCTGGATCCACTTGCTGGTCCTGTGAACGCTACGGAAACCCCGTCCGGCCCAGCCCTGTGGTTCAGGGATCGTGAAAAACCACAGTGAGCGGCATCCCTATCCGGCCAACCACAAAAGGACACCCCTGTTCCCTCAAGAAGGTGTCGTTTCTCTGAATCCTAGCAATTTTGGGAGTGGCTCCAAGGACGCGCGCGCGTCACATGCTTCGTCTAGTAAAGCATACACAGCACACAACATCCGGAGACTCTGGAACCTTCCCCCAGGACACAATCTGTCGCTGCCTCGCACAACACACAGCGGAAGGAAGGAAAACTCAAATCTGTAAGGAAAGCCTAAAGGGAACGACAACGTCTCACCAGAACTCCGTGTTGCCAAACTGGGGCGATATCCATCCTAAAAGTACTCTTTGGCCAAGGTTTCGGGAAAAAAGAAAAAAAGAAAAAAGAAAAAGAAAAGGCATTCGAGGCTCAACCCATCTTGGCAAATAAAACTCCGAGCTCAGTGCCCATGAAAACCAGCCCACAGCTCGAGCAGCATGCTTGGGCACCCACCTCAGCCTTCGCGGAGGTTTGACTACCCAATACTCTTGCATCCAATGGCGTGAAAACGCAGCCCTCCCCAACATGCTATCTACGTGATGCCACTCACTGAGCCCAACACGCCGGCCCACACACTATGTGGAAGTAACGTGCATGACTTGGAAAGGGGTCTCGTTTTGAGCAGAAAACACCGACAACAACCCAAAGGCAACCGCCTTGCACGTCTAATTTCTTAGGCCCTGCAGAAAAACGAGTCAAAACCACAGCACACGCGTGCACATGGGTGAGCACGATGCCCTGGCTCTGGGGTGATGAGGACCTGGCGGACCGGGGACGCACACACATCCCGTCCCTGGCGTCCTCTGCATCCCACAAGAAAGGAAGTGGGACACAGAGCTGCAGTGTGAGGAGTGGACCCCCCCCCCAACTCAACTGAGAATCCCATCTGCTTGTCTCTCTCAGACTTTCTGGGAGAAAGAAGAGGCTGGAGTCACGGGCCACGGGCCACGCTTGCAGAGAGTCTCCGCGACTGTGTTCCAGGTGGACCCACGAGGCCAGCCACTCTCTGCAGTAAATGCCACCCATACGGTTTGCTGGCTTGGTTCTGTTTTGGGGGGCGTCCCATTTGTGAGGGTTATACCTGGCTCACTTTCCATGTTAAATCAGACAAAAGAAAGAAAAAAAAAAGGCAAAAACAAGCATCAGGTGTCCCCCATCCAGCAGGGCTCATGATACCAGCCTCCCAGCAGGGTCAGGAGCATGCAGCTCTATGTTAAAACTTCATATTCTGCCAGGATCCTACCCCGGGTCTTTCTGCTCACGCACAGTGAGTTTTCTGTTGGGGAGGGAGTGGTTATGAGGACTCTGTTCAGATAAAAAAAAAATTATTATAAGCTTTTTTGGAAAAAAAAAATAAGGATGTACACATTTTACCTGCAACCTTTGCCAAGTGTTAAATTTTAGGACGAATGCCACTAGCTTTAAAGGGTTTGAAATGCATTGTTTGCATTTAAAGGAAAATTCCAGCTTATTTATAGGACCTTCTTCTTCTTTTTTTTTTAACTCACAGCTGTTTAGAAGCAAGACTGCACATACGAGGCTAACTCTATAATGCCATTAATGTCGGGGGGGGGGGGGAGTTGCAAGTGATTTAAAAATCCTGACCGTGCTTTCTTCTTCTCTCTCTGTCATTTTAGAGCTTTACTGAAATTTCCAAAAAATTAAAATTAAAAAATTTTAAAAAGCTGAAGGGGCCTTTTGATTTGTATTAAGAGTTTCAGATGACAGAAATGAGACATGTCCAAATGCATCCACAGTTCAGCTCCGTGAAAAGGTAGAAAATGTTCCCTTACATGGAAGGAAAAAAAAAATTATTTTTTTCCTTGGAAAAATATACCAAAGTTCAGGGGTAAAGGAAAGAACATCGCCAACACCAAATCTGGAAAGGTCAAAAGCTGTTTTGGAATGAGAGTGAATAACCGGAGAAGTTCAGGAAACGCTAGGGGATGGCCAGTGAGGCGCTGATGGGTATGATGGAGGAAGCGGCTTCCGTTTTCTGGGCAGGCCTGGGTGACTAAGGCAAAAACACAGGCGTAGTATCTTCAAGGTAGACCAGCCCAGCACTGCGGCTCACCCCCCCTTCCCCTACACTACATGCAGAGCACATTGCCCCCAACTCGGGGCATCACTGGGGACCCTCACACTTTGGTTCTGTCGTTTCCAGCGAGTTTCCCACTCCATACCAACTTCTAGAAAATAATTTACTATTTGGTGCTTTCACAATCGGTGGGGGCCGTGGAGAGGGGTGCAGGGAGGACGCAGGGAGAAAGAAGAAATCAAACCTGGAAGGGACTAACCGCTACAAAACGTGAGCTTAAAACTCACCGCCTGGAGGACCTGTGTTAGCCTCTTTTCCCAGAAACATCTCAGCCGCAGGCTTCACATCCTGGCTTCCCCCCCCCACCCCACCCCCGGCCCCCAGGGGTCCTGCTTTATCACATGCCACACACCTCCACTCCTCCAGATCCAGAGCACACTACACCCCACCCCCCATCATTTTGGCGATGGGCCCCAGTCGGCCAGGCCTGCAGCATGCAGGGGAAGGTAATGCCCTTACAAGTCCGAAGCTGATGGGGTCAAGAGTGCACGGCTATTTTTTTTTTTTAAATCTATAACATTTACAGTATTGCACTTTACTGCACTTAATTGCATTTCACTAAACTTAATGCTGCATCAGTATTGTACCTTAAAACCACGCGCCCCGTGTCTCTATGCAAGTTATTTGCGTCTGAATTCTGTAAAACAGCCCCCCCCCCAAAAAAAGTCAATTCGGGAATCAAACACTGGAGAAGTTATAAAGTCGCCTGCTCTATGGCACAAGAAGGAATCCTAAACTCGGTGCTTTGGGGGCCAAACGTGTGCATGAAAACCGTGCTCGTAATCCAGGTCCCCTCTAAAAAAATACGGTGACAACGTGGGAGATTGGGGTCTCCCCGACCCCCTCCCCACCTTGTCCCGAGGTCGGCAGATGCATTTCCTTATTGCTGCAGAGCACGGGCCCCTAATCTGGCAGGGGGAAGTCCACGTTGCAATCCATTCCCATCCCGCACCTCCTCCTCCTCGGATGAAAACAACTTCGTGGCAGCGCGTAAAATTGTTAGCGACCAAGAATTGGCATCTTCGGCGGAGACCAGCCCCAGATCTTCTTGTGTAATCGACTCTAGGATCTTCGAAAGGTGTGTAAGGGGCCGCATGCACAGGGTAGGAACGCTGGCCACAGAGGAGGGCGCGCGGGGCTCCACGTGGCCGAGGGTCCCAGGACGCAGAGACCGCGTGGCCGAGGGTCCCAGGACGCACAGACCGCGTGGCCGAGGGTCCCAGGACGCACAGACCGCGTGGCCGAGGGCTGCGTCAGCTGGTCTGACCGTCACCTGCTCTCTTCCGCAGTGTCTGCGAGGGTCTGCAGGGGTCCTGAGGTCCCGGGAGGCCCCCTCCCTGGGCCGGTGGGGGGCCCCCGGGAAGCCCTAGGCGGGGAGGCCGCTGCGCCAGGGCCCGCGCCCTCGCTCCAAGACGTCCGCGCGGCCTTCGCGGGGCGCGTAGGATTCGAGTGCAGGACGCAGCGCGGGCGGGCTCGTGGGGGCCGGCGGGCGGCGGGTCAGAGCCCCAGGGCCTCGGCGTGCTTGCGCGCCTTGAGCCGCAGGTCGGCGATGCTGGAGTTTTTGCTATTGCTCTTGGCGGCGGCGGCCACGACAGCAGCGGCCGAGGCCGACTCGGCCAGCGACGCGATGGGCAGCCCGAAGGGCGGCGGCGGGAACATCAGGTAGGGCGCGTGCGCCGCCAGGTGTGGATGCAGGTGCGGGTGCGCATGCGCCACGCCTTCCAGCTGCAGCTGCGCCTGGACCTGGGAGGGCAGACTTGGCACGGTTAGGACGGCTGAGGAGCTGGGCTTTCCCCCCGACGGAGCCCTGGGAGTCCCCTTCCCGCACCCCGGGGACCACCACCCAGCCTCCAGCAGCCAGGGCAGTCGGGACTGTCCTCTGGACACCCGTGAACGCCGGGGCCCCTGACTGCCGTGCACAAGGAGAGCTGCAGAATGCCAACAGACCTCACACCCACCCACCCCTGTGGCGCCCACACCCGTGTCCTCGGCAGCATCCCCTCCTCACGAAAGCCTCAATTTCCCTGAACTTGTGACATGTCCCCGAGTCAGGCTCTGGACTCCTCTCTACTACCCCCCCCCCCCCAGGGGCGTCTCTGAATCCATGAGGAGCATGGCGACAGGTCCGTGCTCCAAGGGCCGAATTTCAGCAAAGACCCCATGGCTGACCCCAAGTCGGGGCAGCAGTTCTGTAATGCAGAGAGACGGCCCCTCCCTGGGGAAAGGATGGAGCGGGGGCGGGGACGGAAGATGGGCCCCGCGAGCGGAGTGGGCGAGGCCAAATGAGAGGGACCCTGCGCATGCCCTGGACGCCCTTAACCGCTTTGGGCACCTTGAGTCCAAGAGCACAAGGCTCGAGCACCCACTCTAAGTCTCGGGTGTCTATTCATTGACCCCACCACCACCACCGATGCCCGAGCTGAGCCGCAGAGGCCCCTAGCAAACACGGATCCAAATATAAACCCAGGCCTGATCCTTGGAGCAAAACCGCTCGGTGCGGTGGTGGCCACGCCTCGGCTCCACCCAGAGCACCCCTGCTCCCCCGGCGTATGCGCTCTACGTCCCCCAACGTTGGGGCCCCAACGGGAGCACCCCCACGTCCTGCGCTGGGGCGAGGCAGAGAACGCGTGGGCTCTGCGCTCTCACCCTGGGCCTCCCCTACGCAGCTTCCACCATCCACCAGGAGCTGGCCCCAAGCAGGGTGCAGCCCTGGGGCCTTCTGACACCCTAGCCACCCCACGTCCACGCAGAGCAGCTTTGCGCACGGGGATCCTGAGATCCTGAGCCCCAGGATCCCAGCTCTGAGTTGGAGAGCGAGGCCCAGCTACAGCGGGGTGCACACACCTCCCCTTGAGGCCATGGGGCAGGCCAGCTGGGGTTTGGGTATACACGCAGGGCCTCACACCCAAGTGCGAGCATCCCCGCCCCTCCACTCCCAACCAGGCAGCCTGGGTGGGTGGGATTTTTTTTTTTTTTTTCTCACTCCGGTTTTTGTAAAATTGTGTTTGGGTTTCTCTCCTGGCCCTCCCAAAGGTGAGTCTTGGAGTTTTACAGCGTGATTTTAATACGTGCCAACGGGTCTATAAATGCCCCCTTGTAAAGGCGGCAGCCTTTCTTCCGCGGGGGCGGGAGCAGCCGGGGGAAGCAGGACGCCAGGGAGGCGGGGAGGTGGCGGCCCCCGCGCGCAGCTCACAAGGAAGAAAAACGGGCTACCTGTTGGAAAGGCATTCGCAGGGCGCCCATGTTGACGTAGGGCGCCACCCTGCAGGCGTCCAGGTGGCTGGCGGTGCCCAGGATAACGCCTGCAAGGGAAGAAAGGAGCCATGAAGCCCGCCAGGGTCCTCTGCGCACCCCGGCGGCCGCTGCACGCGCTGCCCACCTCCACTGTCAGCCTCCGCACCACCCACCTTTATGCATCTGGTTCTCCTGCTTGCGGCACTTGGCTCGTCGGTTCTGGAACCAAACCTGAGGACAGAGCAGACAGACGCGCGCAGCTCCGTGAGCCTGCCGGCCTCCTCCGAAGCTGGGGCTTCTCGCCCCTACGACGGCAGGCGCGGCGGCGCGGGGGGCGCGCGCGATTCCCAAGGCGCCAAGGCGCAGAGGCTGGTGCGACTCAGGGCGCAATAGAGCCCTCTCCCGCGCCCCCTCCTTTCCCAACCCAGCCCCACCATACCTGGCGACCTAGAGCTGGGAATTCCCAAACTCACTTCTGGGACCTGTCTGTTCCCCAAGGTGAGCCTCAACATCCACATCGAGTGAAGGAGTGCAGGGCGGATTCGAGAACTTTCCATGATCAGTGTGGGCATTCCCTGCTCCACTCTGCCAGCCCCTGGGAGAGCCTGACCTTCCCCTCTGAAACCTTAGCGGCCAACGAAGGGGGCACACAGGCTGATAAGTAGCTTCAAATGCAACCTCTTCCCCAGTCGAACTCGGGACACCCCGGCTCCAGAAACTTCCATGCCCTCCTTGGAAGCCTGGAGGGTCCCCGTTAATATTAAGGAGTCATGAACATCCTGGATCCAGAAAGGCGGGGGCACGCCCATAATTTCAGGCACCAGCTTCTCTAAAAAAAAAAAAAAAAAATCTAATTCTTGGAAAAAGGATATTTGTGCGACCCTCCCCAGTTCAGCTAGATGCATAGGTCTGATGTCAAAATTTGGGTGCACAGGATTTCACCCCCCAAAAAGCCTCCTCCCTGCTCCCCAAGGTCACACACTCCCTCTCTCCTCCAGACAGCTCTGGTCCTTGAACACCGTTGCCCTCAGGCTCTGCCTGACGAAATCTGGAGGCCCCTCCCTCCAAATTCTTAGCCACTGAATTTTTCCTAACGTTTTCTCCTCCGGAAGCTCTCCTGCCACTCTCACTGACCTTCTTGGCCGAGATGGTGGTCAGTGACCACGCGGAATAATTGGCACAAAGAAACCCTTCCCTTGGGCTACTCTGCCCGGGTGCCTGAGGACCCGCTGCTCCAAGCAGGGCGTGGGGCTGTCCCTCCTCCAGACCCCCACCACGCACGGGGAAACCTCGGCACACCCGGCACACCCGGGAGACTGGAAACCTTAACTTTTCCTTCCCAGACTCTTAAGAGGAGGCTTTTTATCCACAGCTGAGCCATCACCCGCCTGGAGAACTGGCTTTCCAGAAGGTTCCAAAGCTCATGCCAACGGGCTACAGGGAGCTTGGAAAAGTTTAAGCTTTTTCCCCTGAAAAGTAATCCCCAAATTGTCACCCCTCTCCCTCTGCACCCGAGTCCAAGTCACAAACCTTCCCTTGCATTTGCAAAGCCTGCACTGACATTCCTCCTCTCCTCCCCACACA
>NC_058419.1:126201747-126254721 GCF_002201575.2 Neomonachus schauinslandi
CCTGGTCGAACTGGACCCCTTTGGACCCGGTCCTGAGCTCCTCCCTCTCCTCCGGGTCGGACCCAGTCCTCAGGAGAGCAAACTCTGCGCCCTGGAAGGGCATTTTTCAAAAACAGAATCCTCTTGAAATCTGGCAAGCAAAACTCACTTTCCTTTCAGCGCCGTCGTGTGGTGGGGGTGTGGGGGGTTGGGGGGGCAATGCGATTATGAAGAATAAAAGTGATGAATTAGCCAGTGCACGAAGCGATAATAAATCAGTCTTGGGGTGATTCACGATCAATTCCAATTAGTCCTGAATATGCTAAGTAAAGTGCACTACACTGGTTAAGCGGTTATATCTTCATTAAGGGCCACTCACTGATTTCTTTCACAAATGGTGTAATCTGATTTCTTTTTGATTTCCATTACAGACAGTGAATAATGACATTTAATTTAGCTCTGCGCCATAAACCCAAAGATATTTGTTGTAATTAAATTACCTCGTGCTCCTCACTGTGGTCTCATAACTTTCCATTATAACCCTGACAGCTGCGTGATATGAGGTGCCACGGTGACAGTAAAAATAAAAGGTTAATAAGGACCAGTTTCCATAGAATCCCCAATTTATTTACAGCAAATTTCCACACTAAATTGAAACTCTATCCTTTAACAACACGGGACGGGCTGTACCGAAAAGGATTACCGAACACTTCGGAGACAGGAATAAACCAGAGTCCCTTCTTGCCCCCCTGCTCCTGCCACGCCACCCCCCCCCAGACCTCCGCACCTCCTGCGGGATGACCCATTCATTTTAACTAATTGATTTTTATGAGCCCGTCTGCTGCCCCTTTACCCTGCGATTCTCATCCCCGTGGCCAAAACAAAATGATTTCTTCTATTTTATTCCCATGTTTGTTTTTATTATTATTTACAGTCATTAAATTTTAATTCACCTCTGGATGGATATAGCCACTCACATCTCTCTCCCCCACCCCCGTCCTCACCCCCCTTTATATTTTAGGGCTTTCTCAAGATCTGCAAGCACCCAAGAACCAATTTCCTGCCACTCCGTCCCTCCTGCTAAGGTGTTACTCCGTAATAGACTGCTGAAAGAAATAGTGTAGAATTAAATTAGAAGTAATTTATTTTTATAGAAACAGTACATCAAGGCCTGGGAGATATTACAGATCCCAGGCAGAAAGACACCGGGAAGATGACATAAAAGTTGATGTCCCCTTCAGCGAAAGTTTAATCTTTTCATTAATTTATACGGTGCAGCCCCATCCATCTTCCCCCAGAAGGGTGGCCAGCCGGAAAAGACACCCTCAGCCTTAGCCACCTCTCTTCGCTGGGGCCACAGATGAGCCAACCGCCTGGACCCTCAGGGAAGAGGTTGGCGGGGGCTACTCTGAGGGCGCGGGGAGGGGGGAGGTCCCACCTTGCAGCAAGATTCTGTGTCCGCTGCTTCTGCGGACAAGAGCTGGACAAGGCTGAGGAATATTGCATTTCAAGCTAAGAAAGCCTATTATTTATGGCAGCCGCTTGGGAAGATGGAAAGGGGGCTGGGATCCAAAAAAAAAAAATTGTTTTTCAAATTAAAAATTTCGTAAAACACTATCTATAACACACGTTTGTGTTTTCGTTTCCTAAGTCAACTGGGGGCGGGGGAGAGTGGTGTTTGAATGTGTTGATCTTCTAAGCAGCGGGAAACCCGGGCCTTCAAAGCGCTGGGATTTTCACGGCCACCCCCCTCCCCGCTTGACAATATTAATTCCGTTTATTTAAAACCGGTCCCCAGAGCCCGGGGATGCTGACCCCCTTTCCTTCTCTCCCTGGCGCTTCTATCCTGCTCCGAGCCTTGAGGAGGGAGCTTCCAGGCCCGACCTCCCAGGCGGGATCTGCACCATCCCGGAGGAAGCGAGCTGGAAGCCGATCTTTGCCACGCATTAATGCATTAATAAATTTAAGGGAACGTTCCTCATGCCCGGGAAAAGCTTGCCAGAGCGTCCCTTCCGCGCACGTGCTGTGCACGCCCAGGGCCCCCCGCCGACAGTGGCTTGCCAGATGGGGCATCATGAATTCATGCGCCCGCGCCCCCCCGCCCCGCGCCCCGCGCGCCCAGGCTAATCCGGCCCCGCGCGGGCTGCAGCCGCGCTCATCAAGATGCCCAGTGTGCGCGACTCCCCCCACCTCGTCCCTCGCCTCCCCTCCCTGGAGTGGGAGGGAGGGGGCTGAGGGCCGCGGCACGGAGGAGGAGAGGAACAGAACCAGTGGAAAGAGGTGAAGAGGCACCCCAATTCCCGACCACCTGGACGTGGAGGGCGGCCCGCTCAGGCAGGGCAGTCGCCCTTCGTTCGAACCGTGCGACCCGCCTGCGAGGGCCGCGCCCGAAAGGCCCGGCGCGCCAGCCCGCTCCCAGTCTCCCCGCGCTCCGGGAAGGGGCCTGCAGCCGGGGCCGAGCTGCCGCGCTCCTCGGGGGTCCCGGCGAGGCCCGGGCGGCGGGGCCGGCCCCGCGCGCTCCTACCTGCACACGCGCCTCCGAGAGCCCCAGGCGCTGGCTGAGCTCCTCGCGCATGAAGGCGTCAGGGTAGTGGGTCTCGTCGAAGAGCCGCTCCAGCTCGTTGAGCTGCTCGAGCGTGAAGTTGGTGCGACTACGCCTCTGTTTCAGCTTCGTCTGGCCGTCTTCGTCCTCCGACTTCACGTCCTCGCGCTTCTCCTTGCACTCGTAGATACCTGCGGGCGGGCCGAGGGCACAGGGCTGAGGGCGCAGGGCTCCCCCAGAGCGCCCTGCCCGTCCCTGCCTGCCAGGGCCCGCGGGGCCGTGCGCCCGAGACAGGGGCCCGCGGTGCAGGCTTTTGTGCCGCGCGGCTAAAATCGAAGTGTGTGCCTGCGGAGCAAGGGGCCCCGGCGGCAAAGGCGCCCTGACCCGGGGGCTGCGTCAAGTCGATAAAGCGGACTCCAGGGAACACACGCTCTTTGGCAATAACTCGGGCATTGGCGGCGCCGTGTTTCTTGGCCTAGTCTTGCCATGGTTTCCTTAATTTTTCCACTTTGCCTCTTGACATATTGACATACCCTAACTTTCTTCCCCCCCCCCCCCCCCCCCCCCCCCGGGGGCGGGGGGTTAAATATTATTTTAAGTCCAAGAAGTTTGGGCAGAGTGGCCCGAGTGTCGGCCCGCGGAGGGTGTGCGGCGGGCCCAGGCCACGCTGGGGTCCAGGCCGGGGAACCCTGCTGCCCCCCCGCTGCTACGCAGCGGGACAGGGGCCGCGCCAGGCGGGTTGGGTCCTCCCTCCGGAGGAGGCCGTGGAGCGGAGCGCACGCGGCCCACACCCTGGTCTCTTCTTCAGACTCCAAGAGCAAAACTCCTATCCTAGCACAGCATGGTGTCTGGGGGGGGGAGGTGCAATGCGACAAGACACCCTCTGCTTGCAGTCTCTCTCTGTTGCACATATATTCACACACCCCACCAGGGCACCAACAGTGGTACTTTCTTAGTCCAAAAACGATGATAGCATCTCTATTTCCTGGCGGGAGGGGGCTCCAGCATCGGGTAAGAAGCTGCACCTCCCCGGCGCCTGGGTCTCCCGGTGCTTTCTCTGCATCAGGGAACCTACTGGACACAGGCACAGAGCATCTCTGCGCCCTAATTAGATGTCCCCTGCTGTCAAGAGGATGCCAGCCTTCAGGAGGCTCTAGCCAAAGAGCCCCCAGGTCTGAAGCAGAGAAGGGGTCTGCATGACTCAGCCCAGAAACTTACCAAGAGGGAAAGACCGAAAGCGGCTGTGGGGAGAGGGGTAATCCTGCTACCCTGCTCCCCCGATCAGGATCCCTGAGCTGGACACCAGAAGCTCAGTCCTGAGTCTGCCTCCTGAGCAGCATCAAGACCCCTGAGCATGGGGCACTTAACCCCAGCTTGGATCTTTAAATTCCCTTCCACCTCCGAAAGCATCGCATTTCCAAAAACACCCCATTTCTTCCCAGTCGTAAATCCTGTCCTAGAAGCGCCCCCCCCCCCACTCTTCCTTCCTCCCTGTCTCTGAAGTCTGACCCCAGGGATTGATCCCAGCTGAGAAGCTGGCCTTCAAAGTCCTTAAGAACCCGCGGCAGGCTTTGCAAAATCCACAGAGTCCCTTCCTCGACAACGCGGGACCCACTGTGCAGGAGCCTAAGACCTCCGGGTTTCTGCTGGAACCCCAAGATCTCCCACACTTCCATCTGGCTCCCATCTTACCAATACAGCCTGGGGTTCAGCCCTGCAAGGGGTCTGTACACCCAGCCCAAGGGGGGAAAGGCACAGCTGAGAGGCAACCCTGTTCTGTTCTCTCCTTTTTCAAAGGCCTTGACTGCACTCCACTCTCTTTCCGAGGCCCCCTTTTCCGGGGTCCGCTGCCTCAGCAATCAGGCTGAAAGGAGGCAGGCGGGACAAGGAGGGGCCCGACCTCTAGGAAGGACTTGGGGGGAACTGGTCAGGAGCCATGGAGGTCAGCCCTGGGTGCTGTCATGTACTCAGTGTAGGCCCTGAGTCGCACCCAGCTGACAGCTGTGTCTTCATTAAAGCCAACTCTGTATGAATTATAGAGTCAGGGGTACCTGGCAGTGCCCAAGGGGGGCACCCTGAGGTAAGACAGGTCTGGCCCAGGCCACCTGGGCGGCCAGTGGTCAGGGGCGGATCTGTAAGCCTCTGGCAGCTTGCTGCTTCCACGGGTCAAGGCCTCTGAAAGACATCTGGGTCATCGGCAACGTTTCAAGGCCATGGCCCGGGACTCTGCCACTCGGAGACCCCAAGTGTAGGGTCCCAAAGAGCAGGAGACGTGGGCTTCCTGAGTAGGGGGAGGTGTGTGTAGGGGGCTGAGGTCTACTTGTAGGGGAACCATCACGCTGACAGCGAGTGGAACAGGGCCGGCGGAGGCGAATGGTAAGCCTCTGTATTTCCTCTTTGTAATGAAAAATAGACATTCCGAGCAGTTTCAAACTGTGCCCCCTGAGAAATCCAGCCCATTTTATGCCTCTGATTTACCGCTGCTGGTTGCCCTGTTTGCTCAGAGATCCCCGGGGTTGGGATAACCCCTGCCCAGCTGGGAGAGCCCCCAAAACTTGCCGTGTCCCCCCCCCCCCATTCAGCAACAGGGCGAACCGCGGCGAACCTTATCTGGAAAGGAAGGAGGCCCCGGCCCAGGACGCGCCGGCCACCCGCCGCAGGGCCGGCTTCTCTCTGACAGCCTGGGGTCGGAGCGGCCGCGCGCGCCCCGCCACGAGCTTCCCAGGGCCCCTCACTTCGCGTCCAGACCCTGGCCACCTGCGGGCGCGGGAGTGGTTTTAATTTAGAGGCCCGCGTCAGCCCAGATCAAGTCTCAAGGTTCAAGGGGAAAGTTTTCCCTAAGAGGAAAACAGCGCGGAGAGGATTCGGCAGGCAGGAGCGGAGACTGCGAGCCTTAGCTCCGGGCCCACCGGCCAGCACGTCCTCAACGCCTGCCCGTTTCAAACGCTCGGGACGCGGGGAGGGGGTGGGAGCTGCGAGAGATGCGTGTGGATCTCTCCTCGCGCGCTCTGGGGAGTCGACTCAGACAGGCCGGCAGACAGGCAACGCGCGCAACAGCCCCTGCAGCCGACCTCGGTTTTCAGGCACATCCGCCCGATGGACCCCAACCCGGGAAAGTTCCCGCTGCGACGTCCGGTGCCAACGCCCAGGGGAAGCCAGTCCTCAGGCAGCGCCTGGCCCCAGCCCCTGCTCATCCTCGGCCCCCCTGGCCTCCCTTCCTGCATCCGCGTTTCCTTTCTTTCTTACGCAAAGACTGGCGATGCGTTGCCGGGGCCTTTCCGTCCGAGCGCGGCCGTAAATGCAGAGTTTGGGGTGGAATTCTGAGCGAGCCGCGGCGCCCGGGGCCTCCCCGCGCGCGGAGCGAGGGCCAGGCGGGCGGGCTCGGTGGCGAGGAGACGCGGTCCCCGGGAGGGGCCCGCCGCGGCGTCCGGCGCGAGCTTACCTTCCGCAGCCCTCCCCGTGCCGAACTCTTTCAGTTTGTCCTTGTCGCTGTCCACGTGGTCCTTAAACAGATGCACCGGACAGTGGCCACTGCCCTCGGTAATGTCCTGGAGGCTGGATTCCGAGCTCCCCAGCTCCCGGGAGCGCGCCAGTCCGCTCTCCAAAACTTCCCTGTACGTGATCGAATCCTTCTTGCCGCCGCCGCCGCCGCCGCTACTCTCCTTGCTTTTCTGGTCAAAAGACTTGGATACAAAAGCCGTGAGTTCCTCCATGGCTGCGCGGGGCGGCGGGGTCCGCAGGGCTCGGCGCGGCTGGCTGGGAGCCGGGCTGTGGTCCGCACGCCTCCCCGCGCGGAGACGACTTGTCCGTGTGAGGGTAGATCCTTCCTGCTGTTATTTATGCCTTTCAATTTGAGATCTCACTATTTATACACGGCCACGTCCGCCCAACCCCCAGCGCTCCCTGTCTGCAGCAATTACGGCTCCTGGCTCGGCGGCGGGGGCACGCAGAGATGCTATCTCTCCCCCACCTCCAGTCCGGCAATTGGCTTTCTGCTCATTTCATCACTGCTGGGCGTCTGAGCACCTTGGTGCGGAGAGGTAAAGATCCAATTTTTTTGAAGGGAGAGAGCGCGCGCGCGCGCCAGCAGGCGCAGGCGCCAGCGCCCCAAACAGGTACCCGCATTCCCCCAATGCGTGGCGGAGAGCAAACTCGAGGAGGAGTTTATCGATGGTGAGGCGGTCCTCGCCGGCCCGCGCGGCCAGGAGAACAGCCAGCCCCGCGCCCGGGAACCCGTCTCCGCGAGATGTGTCGGTCCGCGCGCGCGGCAATGCAGGGAGAGAGGCCGAGGGGACCCCGGGCGACGGTGACGCGCGATCCACAGACGAGAATCGGCTGCAACGCTGAGATGTGGTTGGCTTGCGGGCCGGACCTGGCGGCGCGGCCCGCGGAGCGAGCGGTTGGAACTGGGGTGCACGGCGCGACCGGTAAACAGCTCGAGGACCCCGAAAGGGGGAGGAACGGGGCCCGCGTGTACCCGAGCGTGGACGCCGGAACCTCGGCGGCGGCGGCGAAAAGCGGCTCGCAGACCTCGGAGGGGCCGGCGCCGCGGAGGCCGGGGACTGGGACGCGGCCGGGCCGCGTGCACCCGGAGCGCGGGGGGTCCGGACTCAGAGACAGCCACGGCTGGCGCGGAGAGAGACCTGGTTTGTAAACAGCGGTCCTCTGGGCACCGAGGCAGCCTTCTCTAGAGCCGTGCAGGGAACCTGGTGTCTACGATATTTATTTGGGGGGAAATAGAGATATTTCTGGTTGTGCCACGCTTTGCCTCGCGCCCGTTCCAAGGCTGAGAAGGACCCAGTTTCTCAGCGGGTTTACACTCCCGGAAGTCAAGCATGTCATCCTGTCTGCAAATTTCCATCTGCAAATAAAGTTGACTTCCCCCCCCTTCCCCTCTTTTATCTGTCAGATCGCCTCGTCTCTCCTCCACCCCACTTCCCCACCCCTCCCACCCCCGCAGGAGTCGGGACCCGGCTCTCCGCGGCGGCGTGCAGGGGAGCGGGGCGCTGCTGGTTTTTGGAGGAGCTCGTTTTGCATGTTCGGAAGGCAGTCCCCGCTCGGAGTGTTTGTGAATCGGAGCCCAGGATCGGGGCCACCCTCGGCGGTACCCGGCGTTCCGTCCAGCGCGGAACTTCTCCGCCGGCGGGAGGGAAAGGGCACGATTTCTCCGGACATCGTGGGGCCTGCGTCCAGTCACTCGGGGTTCAGTCGGGGGTGCCTCGGTCTGGGGAGGGGCAGGGGGTGTCCTACCCTCCAGACGCGGGGAGGAGGAGGAGACCGGAGTTGGAGGAGTAGACCTGCTCCTTCCCCGCGACCCTCCCTCCTCCCCCCCCCCTCTGCTTCCTGCCCTCCTGACTTTCCCCCTCCTTCCCCCCATTTCTCCTCCTGTCCCCGCGCCCTCCGTCCTTCCTCGGGGAGCTCTGCGCCGGCGCCTCTCCGCGTGGCCCAGGCTGCTCTGCCCGGCGTGCAGCGGGCCTGGAGCTGGGGGATTCAGAGGCCGCCGCCTCCTCCGGACTTCAAAAGCGGGAGGCTTAGAAGCCTTTCCAACTTAACAAACAGGTCTTTGTCACCGCGGCCCTCTAATCAAAGCGGAGGCGCGCAGATATCACACAGAATTACAAATATCCCCTCATGCATTATGCATGCAGCGGGTCGGCGGGGGAAACGTCGAGGGCTTGCGCCCCGAGCGGGGTGCGCACCGCGCACGGGGTGAGGGCGCCGGGCGGCCCCGGAGTTGACAGTCCTCACCCCCGCTGAGCCCCCACCCCCACCCCTGCCACCCCACGGGGTCTGCAGACCCCCCACCCCCCAGCTGAACTCTGTTCCAGGTAGACTGAACAGTGAGGGCCCAGGGAAGCAGAAGAGAGAGACAGAGACAGAGAAGCAGGTTGTGGGGGTGACACTCTGGACCACAGCAACTTTCTCCAGTTGTCCCGGGCAGGGAACTTGTCCTCTTCCCATCTCCCCACTTCAGAGCCCCCTCCCACTCCCACTAGCCCCAGGTGGGGAGGCCAGCTCCCCAGGGACCCAGTGCTGGAAACCCTGCCCACCCCTCCCAGAACCTTCCCTGTCCCTTCTCAGCAACCCCCGGGGTCCCCGAGGGCCCGGGCCTTGCAAGGCCTGAGCTTCCTCCACAGGGAACAGGGGGTTGAGACCCAAACCTTCAGCCCAGGACTCCCTGCAGGGATGCTCCCCATCTCCTACCTCCTCAGGTCCCACCCCTACCTAACAGGGAACCCTGCCCCAACCAGCTTCTGGCAGCCTCCTGCAATCTCCGCAACAGGCACTGGATTGGGACTCTGCATATTCAAGATCCTTAAACGCGAGAAAAACTAAACCTCCTCCCACCCCTCACCCCCCATACACCTCTGCAGCTCCACCTCGGGTGCCCCTTGCACCGCAGACAAATGACTTCAAAATAACCCTTTGGAAAAGAAACCGAGTCCACGGCTAGCTTCTCTTCTAGACCTGGAAGGCCTTGCCTCTGCTGAGAGCGACTGGCTCGTGAAGACTGTCGCCGTTCTACGAAATCAAACTTTCTGTTGATAAGGAGCCAAGTGGCAACCTCTCTGACTGTTGGGCGCAGTCCCCTGAAACCCACGCCCCTCTCCAGCCAGGAGCGCACCAGGCGCCTTGACATATTGCCCCTTCAGAGACAGAGACCCAAACAGCAAAGCGCGGAGTTTAGTCCTCATATTTTAGCCTAGGCAATGAGTGTTCGCACCACATATTTCTGCTAATTCAGGACATGGCCCGAGGCCGCTGGGTGGGCACACTTTATGAAATGTTACATTTACATTTCCGCTCGGGCGACTGCAGGCGGGAGGGGAGGGTACAGACCCTCCTGGGCTGGCTAGGGCCTCCGCATAAGGGGAGCTTGTCTGAGCTTCTAGAGAGCTTCTCCCAGAAAGAAGGAGCACCAAGAACAGAGGAGAGAACAGACTTCTTAAAATCCCAACATGTCTTGTGAGAATGTAGATGCTTTCAAGTGTGCAGTGCATTTCCCCCCCCCCTCCCCAAGTCTTAAAGAAGAAACGGTTTCAGGGAAGTTTGTGGATAGAAACAAAAGCCCATCTCTTTCCTTGACAACAACAAAAAAGAAGTCGTGGGGGGTGCAGGAGGGAGCAGAAGAGGGGGATCTGGTTTCTGGAAGAAAGGAGAAGTTCCGAAGTTTGAGTTCACCAAATGCTCCGCACACCGCGCGGGCAGCTCGCGCAGGTCCTGGATTCGCGTCCGGGAGTCGCTGCGCGCCCGCCTCGCGCGCGCCCGCGCGCCCCGCGGCCCAGAAACCCCCGCAGACGCGGGCTGCCCGGGTCGTGAATGCCTGACCCGCTCCTATACGCGCGCTGTTTCCATCCTGTTCCAGCTGTGGAAGCACGAGGAAACAAAACGCAATACAAGTAAATAAAAATGCCAGACCTGGACGAAGGGTCTTGGCCAACCGGGAGGAGGTTGAAGGGTCACTAACACAAGGGTTAGCTCCTGCAGCTTGGAGGCTTGGGCTTCCACCCGTGGTGTCTGTTGGCCCAAGTCCCCCGCCACTGTCCCATCCGCGCCAGCCTCCCACTCGTGAGCGAGAAGAGAGCGTGGCCACCCCGGGAGCGGGAGCGGTTCTCAGCCCGCCCGCCCGCACGAACCCACGGGAGGCCAGCGCCCTCATCCGAGAGTGGGGGCTCCCTCCTCCCTGCTAGCTGCGCACGGGAACGGGGTGCACTCCTACCGGATCAGGCCTCCCTGAATTCCGCCGACCCCCCACCCGGACGAGGCCGTGGACAGCTCGAAGCCAGGCCTGCAGCGGCTGGAGCCGGACGTGTTGCAGCCCCCACCCAGAGTTTACCCCAGCTCTTCAGCTTCAGGCCAGCCTGGCAGGCTCCCAGCCGGCCTCCCGGCCTGGGCAGGTCTAGAAAGCTCCCACAAGCCCCTCAGGAGCGGCAGGAAACCGAGCAAACCGGCTTCGCCCTCCGCGTCCTGCTGGCCCGGCACAGTGGTGATAATTGGTTGATGGTGCTGGTGAGGGGGATTTCTCCTCTTCTCAACTCTTTTCCCCAACTGCAGAAAAGAAAGGGGCCACTAGACTTCTTAGCTGTTGTACCCACCAGGGACCCCGATCTGCAAGGCACAGTGCGTAAGCTTGGATGTCCAGCCCGAGCCCCCCAGACACCTAGGAGGAGATGCTGTGGACACAGCTGACCCCGGTAACCACGGTGCCATGTGCCACCAGGCCCCTTCTGGGGCATGGCAGGTGTGGACAGACCTCAGGGACAGACTAAAGACAGCCGGAGAACAGGGACATGGGCATTTTCCGATTTTACCAAACGATCTTGCTGTGCGCCAGATAGGTTCATTTTAATAAGTGGACGGTGCTGTTCACGGCTCTCTCCTGTTCTCTTACACTTAACAATGCCAGGGGGAAGGAGGTTAGGAATATTCAGATATTTAGTATTTCATTTACTTCCTTCCTAAAAGGAATGGCTTGAATTTTTTCACTTAGAGCCCAGAAAACACAGGTCTTCCCGATCGGAATGTATTTACCTTAAGTCAAACTTCATGCTCTTAGCTCTTAATAGCTGAGCAGCGTTTCGCAGCGTCTAGGGCCCCCACCCCCAGTGGGAGGGCGGGGGACCCCGGGGGCAGACCCTCTTCCCCACACCCCGCCACCTCAGGACCCCTGAGGCTCATCCTTGGTTCCCAGGACACGGAGGAAGCATATTTCAAGGAGTGTGTCTTCAGCCTGGCCGGCCTACTTTCTCAGCATGTAATTCGGAAAACAATTTCTATTAATAATAAGAAGGGAGGGGGTGTTAATGGTTTTCGCTCAAGAGCCAGCCTTTTTAACAACAATGAACCCCTCCTCACACATTAAATATTTATAAGTATCGATCAGAAGTGCAGGATTTTACAGATGTGCAAACACACTTCATAGAGAGGCTCCTTATTTTTTTCCCCACTTCTCCCTTTTAAATTTAGAAACCTGCGTTTGTATTCCGTCCTATGGTGTTTATTGATTTACACAAACATCCGTGTTTCAAATGCGAGGCTAATAGATTTTCATTACTCTGAATGGGCTCTGTTAATCCAGCTTGTGAATGGATAAGATTGATCCTGTCCACAAATGCGATGTGTATAATATTAATAAAGGTTGCCGTGAGGCTGGATTTGCTCTCTCCTCTCCAGAGGGGAGGCTGTCTCTGTGCTTCCGAGGGCCCACCCAGAAAACGTACTTTTGGTAATGGGTGTGTGTGTGTGTGTGTTTTCCCCAATTTATCTCACTTTTGCTACAAAACCCCAGGATTTATTTTTTGGGGGGGCGGGGAGATTTCTAAAATAGCGCTCATTGCAAAAATGCATGTTTAACAATACATATCCTAACAGGGAATGCTGTTTGCTTTCTATGGGATTTTATTATTATTATTATTATTATTATTATTATTATTATTATTATTATTTCTTCCCCATGTACTTTGTAACATATGGTGGACATTAAAACTCTTTGCTTTCAGATTTAATCACAGGACCCCTGCTCTATGTTTTATTTAAGAAAAACATTATTATTTTTTTTTCAGGGAGCAAAGCAGTTTACCACGAAGGACATCTAAAGAGGGCCGTTTTCTGGAGACCACCGTTAAACAAACAATGCGGCGGTCTCCTTCGTGATGAATACATTAAGCGCTTGGCAGGGAGCAGTTCCTGCAGTAATTAATGTTCCAGGAATAAATCTTGGGCTTATATTTTGATTTTCACTCTCATTTCTGGCATAGGGCCTCCAAGAGAGAGGACAGGGGAAGAGTGAGTCCTATCTTCCTCCTGCCCGCGCCCCCCACCCCCCAACCTGGATGGGCCTTCCTTTTACACAGAGGCTAGCGAGAGCTTGGAAATCAGCTCCAACCCAAATGGGCTCAAAATCTTTTGCCTTTTCTCTCCAAGTCCAAAATGCACCTGAAAGGAGTGAATACCTCTCATGCCCACAGCCGTGGAGAGAGACTTTTTTTTCTTTCGGAAGTTAGCAGCCCCTGGGCCGGGACCTTCTGCAGACAGTTACTCGCACCTGCGTGGCAGTGAGCGGACGCTGGGCCCCAGGCCTCCCCCCCCCCCGCCCCGCCCCGGGCGCAAGCAGCGCGCATAGGGCGCTGTCCCCGCGGGCCGTCCTGGACCTATGCCCCGCGCTGCCCTGCGCGCCCAGGCTCTGCGCAGCGTCCCCGGGAGCGGGGGAGGGGGCATAACTCATATTTGTGCAGTCAGCGTCAGCAGACAAGGCCACGGCTCCCGGACCGCGTCCACTTGCCCGAAGTTTGCAAAACGTTCCACAGACTGCGACTGTCCCCAGCTCCGAAGAAGACCAACTGTACCCTGGTGGGATCCGCACACGCGCGACCCTTGCGCTCCAGGGAGGATGTTCCGCGCTGGCCATCGACTGCCCTATGCCTTGTCTTTGGAAAAATAGTCCAGGCAAGGAAACTCCGCCCTCTAGAAGGCAAGCATTAATTAACTGGCCAATTTGTGCAGAAGGAAGGCCCCTCAGTACTCCACCTCCTGGGGCTGCCGTGGTACCGAACTTCCCCCCTCGGGACGCAGGCTGAAGTTTACGTGCCACCGAACTTCCCCCCTCGGGACGCAGGCTGAAGTTTACGTGCCAACCGCGGCGCGTTCAGGAAAGACAGGTCGTCTGGGTGGATGAGCGTCAGGGCTCTGGGGGCCCCCCAAGACTGCTTTGGGGCCGGCCTACTTCCCCAGCATGGAAGCGCCCGCGCCCCTGGGGTCCCAAAGCAACCTTACTCCACGATTGACTCATAAGTCAGTCACCCAGCTTGTTCTCGGCCCCCCCCCCACACACACACACACTGGCCCCCCAGCTCACTGTCACACAGCTGGACTGCCATTCCTCGCCGCTGGGCCACCACCCAAGGGTCGCTCTCCTCCCCGACTGGTGGGCTTACCACTCAGCAGGGCCTTGGTGGGGACGGGGCTTATGCTACCCCCCTCTCCTAGGCCTATGCACCCACCCCCACTAAGCAGGCGTCAGGCTGACCGCCCCCGGTTGCCTGTGGGGGGCCAGTGGTGTGCCCCCGGCCCTTCGGGACCTGGGGAGGTTGCTGGCCACTGGAGAAGCAGGGTAGGGCAGAGCACTGGGTGTCTCGAGGCCGGAGGGCGCGAAGGCAGGAGCGGGAGGAGCAGGGATGTGGGGGCGTAGGGGTCCCGGCGGCGCTCGGCTAATTGGGTAGCGGAGGCGCATGCCAGGCCCGAGTGCGGGGGAGGGGCCCCGGGGCAACGCCGGGGAGGGACGCGCCCCGCTCCCAGCCGTTGGCCCTTCCACCCGCGGCTCAGCCTCCTGGCCTGAGGCGAAGCTTGGGGCTAGACCCGGCTGGACACCCGCCAGGAGCCCACCTCGGCGCTCAGCACCGCCCCCTCTTCGCCAACGGAGACGGCCGCGCGCGGGGGAGGGGGAGCGCCGGGGTGGGGGAAGGGAGCGCGAGCCCAAGACCTCTCCATAGGCGCGGATTTCGGGGAAAGGGGGCGCGGCGTCTCCACCCTGGAGCAGCGCAGGGAGGGGTTCCGGGAGGCCTGGGCGGGAGGCCTGGGCGGATCGGGAGGGTCCGAGGGGGAGGGGGCGCTGTCCCGCGCAGGACTCAGCCCCTTGGGCAGACGAAGCCAGCTCCCCATTTCTGCCCTTGAAGGCCTGGGCGTGGGTCCTGCTGCGTCCCACTCCCTGCAGGGGGCCTGGGGGCCTGAGTGAGGAAGGTAGCTGCCCGCATAATGGCCCCGAAGCTCCTTCCAGCCCGGAAGGCTTGGGGTGTGTGGGGAGCTGGACCTTCCCTCCGTGGCGGGCGCGGGCCTGGCCAACGTTCACTTCATTCATTCCTTCATTCACCCACCTCTGTGTCGATCCCTGGCCCCCAGAGGAGACCCCTTCACCGCTGACACCTGCCAATAGGGGGAGGCTGGCTCGCGCCCACCGGGGTCTGCTCCACCTTCAGCCTTGGTTCTCAGGATGGGCGGGAGCAGGTCTCAGGCGAGGCAAACAGATGCCAAGGTGATGGTGGGATCTGGGCACGGAGAAAGCCCCACCCACCCAACTCCGTAATGCCAGGGTCCTCCCCGTGGCCTGGGGTTTGCGTGAGGACTACAAAGCCAGCTTCGGGGGTTACAGGCGAGGAGGGGTTCCCAAGAGCAGAAGGGAGAGGAAGGGAAGGCAAGGGGCTTTGGGCAAGCGTGTGGACCCCCAGCGTTTCAGTGGCTTCGTGGTACAGCTGGTTCAGGTCACCAGAGGTGCCTCCCCTTGGCGTGCTTCTGGACCCTGTCTTCCTGACATTGGAGAGGTTGTAACAGGCCCGGAGCGGGGCTTGCTTAGGGCACCCCCAAGGCCACAGGTACTCCTGGTAAACAATGGAGGACGACTCAGAGGCCAGGGCTGTCTCCTCCACCAGGAGGAGGTCAAGGGGTGCCCACATCAGCCCACACCAACCCCTCAGCAGCACACATCGGGTCGCCGGTGGGGGGGGGGGCGGTGATTTTGACAACACTTCCTTCTGCAACGATGTTCAGAGTGTCACCAGTAAGACCCCTTCTTTCCAGCTGGACTCGTGTGGCAATGATCAGGTCTCCAAAGTGGGGAAGAAAGCAGTCCCTTCCTCTGACCACTCCCCCCACGCTGGCTTCAGACCTGCCCCCTGGAGCACGTCTTTGAAGAAAAGATGCTCTGTATGGATTCTTTCTGTTGCCAGCAAGTACTTAGTGAGCACTGTGGTAGGCAGAGCTGTGCCCCCCACCCACAGACGTCCACACCCTCATCCCTTACATGGCAAAAGGGACTTCACAGAGGTGATTAAAGAGGGACCGTGAGAAGGGGACACAATCCTGCATCATCTGGTGGGCCCCGTCTAATCACATGGACTCTTCAAAAGCATTCAGTTTTTTCTGGCTGGAGTCAGAGAAATTCCAAACGTGAGACCGATTACACCTGCCCATTGCTGGAGGGGACGTCATAGAAGGTGACCAGAATGCAGGTGAGTCTCAAGAACAAAGACCAGCCCTGGCCAACAGTCTGCAAGGAAGAGCTGTCACTCCTGCAATCCCCAAATAGCTGAATTTAGCCGAAAAACCTGAACGAGCTTTGAAAGCAGATTCTTCTACAGAGCCCCTGATAAGAGCCCACCAGGGTCAACTCCTTGATTTTGGCCTTGGAAGGCACTGAGCAGAAGACAACAGCCAAGCCACCCACTTTGTGCCTGGATTTCGGACCCAACACAACCTCGGGATAATGGATGGCACTGTTTGAAAGGACTGCTCGTTTTTTGGACCCAACACAACCTCGGGATAATGGATGGGACCGTTTGAAAGGACGGCTCATTGTAGGAGCAACAAGAAATGAATCCATGCATTTTTAAAGCAATGCACATATGCCAGATGCTGGGGTACAGAGGTAAGTCAGGCACATTCCCCATTCTCATGGAGCTCACAACTGATGGGGGAACACAGACAGGAAACAGAGGCACGAATTTTAAAATCGGATTTAATTTCACGTGGAGAGAAGTACACCGAAAGGCTAGGAATCAGAGAGTCTCCAGGTTGGGGGAGCTCCTTAAGGAAGAGGGTCAAGGGAAATGATATTTTCAGAAATGGAAAGGTGTGCGGGAGTCCATGTGGGGAAAGGACATTCCAAGCAGACAAAACAAGGACAAACATGACATCGATCTGTCATGTCGAGACATCGCAGGAGGACAAAATAGAGTGGACAAGGGAGTGCCCGAGGATGGTCTGCAAGAGCGAGCTGCAAAGGGTCTTATAAGGTGAGGGCTTTGGGCTTGCGCGAGCTAGAAGAGAAGCCGTGGAGGATTTGTGCTGGGAGGGCTGGTGTGTGTTTCAACAGCCATGTCCCCTCCCCGGCTGCTCTGTGGACAGTAGACAAGAGGGAAGCGAGGGTGGAGGAATGGAGGTCACCAGCCAGGAAGGGGCTGCTGACATCCAGCTGAGGGTTGACTGTGGCCCGGACAAGTGGGGAGCAAGGGAGATGGTGGGAATCAGTCAGGTTTGGAAGTAGAACCAACAGGACTTGCTTGTGATTGAAAATGAGGCATAAAAGAAAGAACTACATGGAAGGCTCTGGCTGGGACAAGCGCATGGCACCCAACCACAAATGGTGTGCCACTTACCAAAATGGCAGAAGGCACGGAGGGAATTTTTGGACGTCATTTGTTGCCTGTCTGGGGCTTGGTTTGTGATACCCACTAGACCTCGGACATGTTGAGTAGCCCGTTGGATTGGTGAGTCTGGGCTCAGGAAGGAAGAACAGCTCGAGATATTCCATTCATTTGGGAATCACCAAGGGAAGCCATTGGACTGGATGAGATCCCCCCAAGCAGAGAAGCTCCTGGAGACAGGTGCATCAACTGACCCTGAGTCACTCTGGACTTAAGTTGGGTAGAGGGTCCGGATGTAGCAAAGCCAAGAAACCAGGAGGAAGTCATTTTTGAGGTGGGAGGGAAACCAAGAGAGGAAGGTTCTGGAACAAAACATTTTATGAAGGAAGAAATTCCAAATCAACATCAGAAGGGTACCAAGGGAATATTATCAACAACTATATGCTAATGAACTCAACAACCCTGAAACGAATTCCTTGGAAGACATACATTGCTAAAGCTTACACACACACACACACACACACAAAATAGAAGACACCAGGAGTCTTATGTATGTCGTACAGAAATTGCGGTTGTAATGAATAGCCTGACCACGAAGAAATATCCAGGCCCAGATGGCTTAGCGAATTCTACCAGGTGGGGAAAAACGACCACTCCTTCACAAACCCTTTCAGCAATAAAATGTGGCGGGGTGGGGGAAATGTGGTCGCTTGCTAACTCATTCTATGTGTCTTGTCTTACTCTGACAACCAAACCCAGACAAAACATATTACAGCAAAGGAAAATGATAGACCGATATCTGCCATGAACACAGACAGAAATTCCTAACAGTCTATTAGCAAAATGAATCCACAAGTACATATATTAAAAGAATAACACGCTGGGGCGCCTGGGTGGCTCAGTCGGTTAACCGTCTGCCTTCGGCTCAGGTCATGGTCCCAGGGTCCGGGGATCGAGCCCCGCATCAGGCTCTCCGCTCCACGGGAAGCCTGCTTCTCCCTTCCCCACTCCCCCTGCTTGTGTTTCCTCTCTCACTGTGTCTCTCTCTCTCTGTCAAATAAATAAATAAAATCTTTAAAAAAAAAAAAAAAGAATAACACGCCATGGCCAAGAGGGGTTGCTCCCAGAAACTCAAGGTTGAACTGACATTTCAAAGTCAGTCAATGCTGGGCACGTGGTGGCTCAGTTGGTTCAGCGACTGCCTTCTGCTCAGGTCATGATCCTGGAGTCCCGGGATTGAGTCCCGCATCGGGCTCCCTGCTCAACGGGGAGTCTGCTTCTTCCTCTGACCCTCCTCCCTCTCATGCTCTCTCTCTCTCTCATTCTCTCTCTCTCTCTCAAATAAATAAATAAAATCTTGGAAAAAATCAGTCAATGCAATCCACACATTAGTGGAATAGAAGGGTAAAACTGTATGAATATCTTCACGGATATGGGACAATGAAGGGATCGCCTGAATCCAATCCTTCTGACATGCTCAGGATTCTTTCTGTGAGCTCTAGAGAAGTTTGTGCAAGAATGTGCACGAGGATGGGAGATCCATGGTTTTTCAACTCTGTTCCCCTCCCATAGCCAACGTTTTGAAGACCTTTGACCATATGATCTTTCCCTGTGTCCCAAGCACCAGCAGAGACCATTTCACAAATCCTCTTCTGACACCTGCTACGAACTCATCCACCCCAAAGGCATGTGTGAGCCCCTTGGCTCAAAAGCATTCTCTGCATGCAAATTAAAAACTAAGCACTGCATGAGGAAAAGTCTGCTGACTGCATACATTTTAGGATATTTCCCCCCTCATTTGGAGAAGGGAAGACTGGCCCTGAAGCCAAATGTGACCTTGGCAGGGCCATGTCTTAAGGGGAGCTGGAGGTGAACGACACAGTCGGAGATCGTGGTGGGGCTATCTATGACTCAGTGGCACCTCAGGTTATAATATGAGGAAATGGTTGCAGTGTTTGGGGGACCGGGGGGGTTCTGCGTAAGAAACAGAAAAGGCAGGAAGCAGCCATGAATAAATGAGGAATGTTTTAAGTGATTTTCAAAAACATACATTAAGAATCATAACTCTTTATTCACAAAGCAATCCTTAGCCTTGCATTAGCCTGTTGCGTCCACACAACCATCCTGTTTTTCTGCCCCTTGACCAATGTCATAATTAAGTCAAAAGAGGCGCCTGTTACAAGCAACAGGTGCTCTGGAGGCAGGGGTTGGCGTTGGGCCTTCTCCTATTTTTAAATTCACCACAAAGTCACTCTGAAGGTCGTAGTCTGTGGTCAGCAGAGTGGCTGAAGCAGCTGAGGGACAGTAGGGAGCTGTTTTAGCTTGTCTGACAAACCGGGAGCCTTCGAGAGCTTCTGAGTTTTGATGAACTCTTTCAATTTACTGTGTTCACATAACCATGCCCTCCAATCAAATTTCACCACATTCCGGAAGAGACAGCCTCCTGTGTTTTTCTGTCATACTTTCCAGATTCCTTGCAATTTGTTTTGTTTCTGGTTGAGTTGAAAAAGTTCAGGATGTCGAGTGAACCCTGTGGCAGGGACCAGATGCCCCCGTTTGGCTATACAAACAGCTAGACTTTATTTACGGAGTGGAATCCCACTTCAAGCTCTTTCTTCTACACCAGCAATTAACCATTCTTTTTTTTTTTTTAAGATTTAATTATTTATTGGAGAGACAGAGAGAGTGCACGTGTGAGAGTCAGGGGAGGGGCAGAGGGAGAGAATCTTCAAGCAGACGCCCCGCTGAGCATGGAGCCCAAAGCGGGGCTCGATCTCACTACCCCAAGAGCATGACCTGAGCTGAAACCAAGAGTGGGACTCTCAACCAACTGAGCCACCTAGGAGCCCCAGCAATGAACCATTCTTGCCTTCTGTCTACATGTCCTTTCCTGACAGAAACAACAAAGAACCACAACATGCTTGTGGCTCTACGTTTTCAGTGTCTCTACTTAGGTCATCACTAAGCTAAATGCAGTTTCTCAACCTCTGCACTATAGTGACATTGATGGCCAGATCATGCTGTGGGAGGGGGGCCGTCCTGTGCATCATGGGACAGATGATGATGATGGATGATACATAGGTAGATAGATAGATTTGATGGATGGATAGATGGATGAATAGATAGATGATAGATAGATAGATAGATAGATAGATAGATAGACAGATAGATAGATAGATGATAGATATGATGGATGGATATGATGTAAGGATAGATGGATGGATGGTTGTTTGGATGGATGGATAGATGGATAGATAGATAGATAGATAGATAGATAGATAGATAGATAGATAGATAGATAGATAGATAGATAGATAGGTAGATAGATAGATAGATAGATAGATAGATAGATAGATAGATAGATAGATAAATATGATGTAAGGATGGATGGATGGTTGGTTGGATGATGGATGGATGGATGGATGGTTGGATGGATAGATAGATATGATGTAAGGATAGATGGATGGATGGTTGTTTGGATGGATGGATAGATGGATAGATAGATAGATAGATAGATAGATAGATAGATAGATAGATAGATAGATAGATAGATAGATAGATAGATAGATATGATGTAAGGATAGATGGATGGATGGTTGGTTGGATGGATGGATGGATGGATAGATAGATAAATAGATAGATAGATAGATAGATAGATAGATAGATAGATAGATAGATAGGTAAATAGATAGATAGATATGATGTAAGGATAGATGGATGGATGGTTGGTTGGATGGATGGATGGATGGATAGATAGATAGATAGATAGATAGATAGATAGATAGATAGATAGATAGATAGATAGATATGATGGATGGATATGATGTAAGGATAGATGGATGGATGGTTGTTTGGATGGATGGATAGATGATAGATAGAGAGAGAGAGAGATAAGGTCTCCCATGCAAAGCCATTATTAACATCTGGCTCTGGATGATTCTGCTGTGGGACATCCTGTGCACTTTTGGGTGATGAGCAGTGTCCCTGTCTCCACCCACCAGATGCCAGGAGCACCGTCGCCCACAAGGTGACCACAGACAGAGTCTCCAGACACTAGCAAATGTACGCTGGGGAAGACCAAAATCTCCCCCATTGAGAATTGTTTATGCACACAGCCCACCTAATAACAGCACATGCTTATTATTCTAATCATAAGTAACACTACCATTAGTTTATTGCGCACCTTTTCTGGCTTGGGCGTGCTCTGTGGAGCTTTATACACATTATCTCAATCCCTCAGAACAACCCCGAAGGGCGCATATAATTTTTCTCACTTTACAGAAAGAGAAATGAAGGTCACGCTAGATAAGTACTTTGGGCTAGAGAGACACACCCAGGAGAGACAGAAGCGGCTTGGAATGCAGATTCACCTGGTCCCCTTTCCAGTGAGTTCCAAGAGGGTATGCCGCCACCCCCCTAGGCGGGACAGAGGAGGTGGGACTGGGTTGGAAATAAGAAAAAGGCTTGAGGACACCCACGTGGCAACAGGGGGTAACAGAAGATCTGTGAGTTGTGTGTCTAAGTGATGACCTACTTCTTGTGCAAAAACAGCCCTCGGTTTCCCCAGCTGCTCTCCGAGCCCTGGAATATCCAGGGCCGTATGCACACACACGTGGCCGAGACTTTGCCGGGTGGTCCCCAGCTAGCCACCTGCAAGGGGCACCGCTTTCCGTAGCTAAGCTGCATCCGAGTTTCTTCTTCAAGGACCGAGATGCAGTTTTGAAGACCTGCAGTGACTACACTCGGAAGCACAGAGAAGTCAAAACCATGCCTGCCGCCCCCCCAACCCCGTTTCAAAACCCCTGTTCCCCTACCTTCCACACTAAAAACTTCCAAAACAATCATTTTAAGAGGGATCTATTTTTGTTTGCATATGAGATTCTGTTTTAAAAAATGCCACAGGCAGAAAATTCAGGCTGCACATTATGTACTTGGTGAATGACAACACAAGGGATGTGGTCTCGTTAAGACGGATAATTGCTCTAATTTTTTTTCTTCATTTCATGACTCTTTTGGCAGATGTTCTGTTGCTCCAACGTGATTCCCGGGCACCTTGGTAACATGCACCGTGACAGTTACGGATGAAGAAACCGGCGGCACCTTCATGACATAAATGTAATAATGTAATAATGATCTTGGGGCATCCTGACTACGGAAGAGTCTCCACTGATATTTCACTTGCCGGACCAAGTCCCTGAGCCCCGAGCCGTTCGCACGCTATCCTACCATTTGCCTTTCCTGGTCCCCAAATCCCCATGTCAGATGAAAACGTCCAGCTTCCTCTGTGACCCACACAAAAGACTAGTTAGCATAAGTCTGCACACAGATGCTCACACACTTCATCATACGGCTGTCCTTCACGTCTCACATCCGTGCGCAGGCACACGGACGCATGCTGGGATCCTTCGCACGTTTTCCTTTAAGAGAAAAAAATATGAAAACTCATAATCGGTGAAAAGAAAAAGGTTCCTGGAGATGCTTTTTTAAGGGACATGTTCTTGCACTTGTCGGGGGACGTGGGGATCAGCCCCAGAGTTTGTGACCCCGAGGGCTTTACCTGTCATTCACGCAGACCTACAGGGGCTCCGTCCCTCCCGGAAAAGCCAGGAAAACTGTCACAAACAGAGCACCAGGCCCTGATGGAGGACTTACAGAGGTAGATGGGAGCTCTAAAGAAACAGATTTTCGTCCACGTCACTTATCTGAGCATGAAACACCCCCCCACCTGCCGCTGGGCACATTTAAAAAAAAAATATCTGAGCGCCAGATTTTTACACATTTGTAGATAAAAAATGTGTGCAAATATACGGCTTCCCTTATGAATGTGGTTATCTGCCCACAAATGAGCCCTCACACTAGTCCTGCAGGATTCACAGGCTTGTCTAAAAGTGGCTTTTTTGTGGCTTCTCCGTGCACAGCTGTGAGGCCCCCTCCCCAAGGTCAGTTCATTTCTGGGGCCTCCGAGGGAGTCTGGGACCCTGGGATCTTCTGTGCAGCCTTATTTGTAAAGCAGGTCTCCTAAGGCCATGCTATTAATTAGGGGATTATCAGCTCCCTGGGGCTGGCGGATGGACCATGGGGGGAAATTCCAGGCCCTGGATGTTAGCGGCAGTGACCGGGGACAAACCTATTTTATCCATTAAGGACGGCTGGGCTCTCAGGACAGGACCCTGCTCCCGGGAGGCTGAGTCCGGCTCGACCCGAGCAGGCTGTAGCTGCCTTTCTGGCGCGGGTCCAGCAAACCGGCTGTCTGTGCAGAACACCCCAGCGTGGAGGACGGAGGTCCCCCGAAAATGTGCAAAGACCCAGCATCAGGCTCCAGCAGAAGAAGGTGCAGCTACCCTCTTGGCAGTTCTGGAAAGACCCAGAACCGGGTGCTCATGGTGCCAGGCATGATCGAGCAGCAACGCTCAGCGCCTCTGGACACAGCTGCCTTTTAAACTAGTGAAATGTAAGCAGCCTACAACCTCTCGGGGAAAATATTCTAAATGAGACAAAAATAGAGCAGATCCTTAATTTGTCATTTTCTTTTCCCCCCTCAGTTACGTGTCCTGGTTCCTTTCAGTGCCGGAAACAACTGTAAAATTGAAAATCCATTTGCACGAAGCTGAGTTCATAGGCTCCGTCGAGTGACACCCCAAACATTTCAGGGGTGATGGACGGGAAGAGAAGAGACACAGCATCAAGGAGGGCCCCTCCATCTTCTGTTGTCTGGGGCTTTTGAAGCATTCCACCTGACAGCTGAAGAATGTAACTAATGATCCCAGGGAAATAATGTGAAACGGTATTTAAATAAGCGGAAAAGCTATGCTGACCCTCAGCCAATACCCATTTACCCAAACTAAAGGCAATGAGAAATCAGAAGCTGTAGGTGACAGAAATGTCTGGGAGTCTGGAAACTCACCTGTACGCCCTCCTGGAACAGTGGCACTTGGGTGAAGGGGGACGGCAGCCGTGGCCACGTGGGCTCCATGGCGTGGGCTGCTGGGCGGATGCCCCCTTTTCCCTTCTCCTCCTTGAGGGTCTCATTAGGTCTCAGGCACAAGGATGAGCTTTTCCCTTCCAAACAAGGTCGGCCATGTTTTCATGCTGTTCTCTATTGCCTTGTTGTAAGAAAGAAGATGCCAACAGCGTGGTGAGAATGTGTCAGGACCGTGGTGGTCTGCGTGGTGTTGGAAAAGGACAGAGGGTCCTTCCCACGTGGGGAGGACTGCCTACTGCCCAACGGGACACAGGATCGGGCTCAAAAGGACAACTTCTGGGTGAGCACATGAGACGGTTTTCAAAAAGAAGATGTCTGTCTTCTTAGGGGATGGTGCACACAGAAACAAGACTATCTGAACAAGAAGGTGGTGATCCGGGTGTTCTGTCTGCAAGCCAGGGGACCCCCAGGCTGGCCAGAATGCCACCAAAAGCTAGCACGGAGGCACAGACAGATGCTCCCCCAGAAACTCCAGAAGGAACCAGCCCTGATGACACCTTGATCTCGGAGTTCTGGTCTCCTACCTTCCTGGGGGCTCTTTGTTACAGCAGCCCTAGCAAACTCATACAGATGTCAATATTCACCCACCCTGAGCCCCTGTCTCACTCAGCGTGGGCTGCCATAGCACGATGCTATAGACCGAGCACCTTGAACAATAGACATTTACTTCCTGCGATTCTGGAGGCTGGGAGTCTGAGATCCAGGTGGGGCAGAGACTGCTTTCTCGCGAGGCCTCTCTCCTTGGCGTGTAGACACCATCTTTGTCCTGTGTTCTCACATGGTGGAGAGAGAGAGAGCTATGATGTCTCCCCCTCTTCTTATAAGGACATGAATCCCACCATTGGGGACCCCACCATCATGATGTCACCTCACCCTAAGGCCTCCCCTCCAAATATCATCCCATTGTGGGTAGGGAGGACATTTGGATTTTGGGGGGACACACACATTCTGTCCATAACAGCCATGGTGGCAGCAATATCTAGGTGAGAGGAGCTCTGGAAATGAGCCCCAGCAGAGAGCCAGCAACGAGCTGGGGTGCACAGAGCTGCTGGTCCAGCAGTGGGAGATATTGTTAGGGTTTACAGCCCGGACACAAGGTCTGGTCCAAGAAGACCGTCAACTCTGCTGTTAGAGCAGGGAAGTAGGCAGGTGTCCTGAAAACGTGGGGTTGCCAGCCACGCGGGTGTCTGAGAGAGCACGTGAGGTTCAGCTCTCTGCAGTATGCCAACAATGCTTGAGGAACACTCAGTGAAATGATGGGATGATACAGGTGGAAACCAGATCCCAAAAGGACCGTACCAGTCAGCTATTGCCACGTTACAAGTGACCCCGCAACTTAGCAGCTTAGAGCAACATGCATTCATCATGGTTCTGTTTCTGTGGGTCAGGATTTCAGGCATGGCTTGGCTGGGTGTCCAACTCATTGCTTTTGACACAGCCTATGGGTAAGAAGCAAATTGTTGGGCCCAGTCCGTCCTCCAGGGAATGGGATCACATAAATGTGAGCACACCGGGAAACAGGGATCTTTGGGAGCCATTCCGAGGTGGTCGCCAACCAGCGGAAGCTGGCTGGGTCGGATGAAACCCACCTGGGAGCAAAGTCAGGTCCAGCGGGAACTCATGGAAGCAGCCGTTGATTGGTTCAACCTGCTAAGACCATATGAATGGATGTGTGGATGTCCATGGTTGTCCAGCCCGCCCTGCCCACCCTGAGCTTGTGGTGTGTGTGTCCTTGAGAGCAGGATACTTAGCCTGATATTAGAGACTCAAAGATGAATTTCATCCCCAGGGAGGCTGTTGTCACCTCCGTGTCCCCAAGGGAACCAGGTCTTCCTCCCACCTAGTGAAGAAGCACTGGATGCTCCTCAAAGACCTGAACCTGCAGGATGGATTTAACATCATCGCTGACATTAGTAACAATCTGCCTTTTATCCCGCTCTTGTGATGGCCGAGGGATGTGCCAAGCTCAATCCTATTCATTGCAATTCGACTGCAATCTCATTGTCCCCCTAGGACGTTGGTGCCACTGCTACCTGCATTTTACGGAGGAGGTAATCAGGACTGCGCTTGGAGACGCTCAGAACTGTAAACCTCCGTCCTGTTGGCCTCCAGCTGTAAGCTCAGTCTGGAGAGGAAGCAGAGGTGAGTTGAGGGGCTGTCTGCTGACCCTTCCATCCCCACCCCCCTCAATAAGTGCTTCTTGAGCAGGAGCAGGAAAGTTGAGAACTGCATTCCCAGGCAACCTTGATTCTGGGGTTCTGGACAGAACTCACTTGAGGATCAGCAGGGCTGGGAGTTGCAACACGCAGGGGTCGAATGGTGGCTCCCCAAAATATATGTCCACCTGGAGCCTGCAAACATGACCTTATCTGGGGGGAGGAGGCTTTGGAGGTTGTAATTAAGTGAAGGCTCTGAGGTGAGCTCATACTAGATCAGGGTGGCCCTATATCCAATGACAGGTGTCCCTGTAAGAGATAGAAGAGAAGAGACAAAGAAGAAGCCACATGAAGACGCAGGTAGAGATGGGAGGCCACAAGCCCAGGGGCATCTGGAGCCCCAGAAGCTGGAAGAGGCAGGAAAGACCCTCCTCAGGAGCCTCAGGAGGGAGCATGGCCCTGCCCCGCCTGGATCTCAGCGGCCCTGCCCCGCCTGGATCTCAGTGGTCCTGCCCCGCCTGGATCTCAGCGGCCCTGCCCCGCCTGGATCTCAGTGGTCCTGCCCCGCCTGGATCTCAGACTTCTGGTCTCCAGAGCTGGGGGAGGATAGATTCCTGTTGTTCTAACATCCTCCACCCCAGTCTGTGGTCATTTGTCACAGCCCACCCTCCCCGGGACACTGATAATGAACCTGAGAACCATTTCTCTCTGTGGTAATGAGGGCTGCCACGTGTCTGTGGCCACGAGACCTGAGTTCCTTCCACTTTACATATCCTCTTCATCTTTAGGGGTGCTCTTTTAAGAGGACTAGGGGCTTTCAATCCTAAGCTACCCTCTGCTGCTTACTATCTCTGTCTCTAGACTTATAATCTGGATAGATATAAAACATGAGTGTGAAGACGTTCTTCTTTAAGGAACAATTCGAAATGAGAATTACCAGACTTGAAACGCGCAAGAGTGACCAACAACTTAGGTGGTAATACTGAAAGCCATGATCAGAATTCCCTTTTTGTTTCTTCTTTCAAGATCAGAATTCTTGAATGCACAGATACCCAAGAACGGCCTGATCACAAGGACTTCTGAGGACTCCCAACATTGCCTATGCTGCTCGCTGTTGCCCAGAAGCCAGAACATCAGTGCAAATACTAGAGGACACAGGAGACGGATGTCAGGAAAATGTACTGTTTTTTCCACTCCGCATTTCCCTCCTCGAGCTGAAGGTCCACTCCCTTTATTTTGCCCCAACAGTGACATTTTTGGTTTTAGGCTGTTTCTTGGAAGGCCACACATGCACAGTTGAGGGTCTTCCCAATTCTGGGTGCGCTAGCCCACTGAGGGTATGTCTTTCGGCGCGTGAATGGGGCATAATCGTTCCCTACAACTGAAATTTGTAGGACTTTATTCTGGGAAGCCTGTGTGACTTTTTCCAGCAACACAACAGGAAAGTGTCTTCGGTAGGAATAGCTTTGCTCTCCGTTCTATGTCTCCCCTTTTCAAAGGCGAACGGTGCCTCCCTCTGGGTTTCACCAACAGGGAAAATGGAGGATCTGAATTTCTCTTCAGTACCTGGCTTTGAGTCCGTAGGGGTTGGGGGTGGTTAACACTTATAACTGGGATTTAAAACAGCAGTGACAACAAAATCTGGATATTCTGACAGCACCTGAAATTTCGTACCGGGTTCATAAGAAAACAAGGTTGGACCACAGTGTAAGAAGGGGACAAGCACATGTCAAGGAAATTCATAATGAGACAGCCCCTTCTTCTTAGCCACATGCATCGAGCAAGATAACCAAAGTGTGTTGAAAACCGAAAGCCACTGGGGGCCCCTGGAAGCCGCCATATTGCCCACGGTGTGCCCCACACAAGACGCGGTGCGTCTATGGATGCACTCTAAAAATCATAGTGCGTTGAGGCGTCCTGCATATTCTTCCATATATTTTTCCTGCTCGTTTTTACCCTCATCTTTAAAAGACGTTTGTCTCTTCCTTAAATGTGTTATCTGCACTCCATCATTTCTCTGTTTAAAAAAATGGCTTTATCGGGGTATCCTTCACACACCACACAGTTTTCCCATAGAAGTGTATCATTCCGAAGATGTCAGTATATTCCCAGGCTCGTGCACACGTGTGACCGTTGATTTGAGAACATTTCACCACCCCCCCAAAATGACACCCCATATCAAGACCAGTCACCCCTGCCCTCCATCCTCCATTCAACCACGAATCACCTTTCTGTCTGAATAGATTTGCCTCTTCTGGACATTTCATCCCCGCAAAAGCATAGGATACGTGGTCTCACTTTCCCCTTTCAACTTACGAGAACACAGAGAAATCCTAGGCGTTAGGATAAGCAGTACAGTGAACAACATTTGGCCTTATTCTATCATATCCGACAAAGCTCCACCTATCAATTAAAAAAGTGGAATTGCAGAAATAACGGCTTACCCTCTGCCCTGGAGGTAATTGAACTGGATCTCTGTCAGATCCGGAGAAGATATCCAAAGTCCAAGAACGGGGCACCCAGCGCCTGCAGCAGTTCGATTTTTAATGGCCCTGTTCTGTACGCCTTGTCTCCGTTTTATTTCATTATTTAACTCTTTCTGAATATTTTCAATGGCACACATTACAGAATAACACACCCTCCACCCTCAAAAAAAGGCTATTGATTGTCAGGGAAGCCTTGAAAACCGGCCGTACGACGGGGAAATGACAACAGAGTTTTTCTGTAATTCATGTATTTTTCTTGACCTGTGTTCTCTCGGGAGTTGCAGATTCGGCTGGGTAGATGAGTTTACAATTCCTATGAAATCTCAATGAGCCATAATTCCCAGGGAATATCGAGTCCACGGAGGGCGATGAGCTGGTTTTCACTCCGGCATGTGGGTCACCGGAGAAACTTACAAAAAAAAAAAAAAAAAAAAGAGCTTCAAGGCTGGGGGCTGTGAGGGAGAGATGGATGTTCAACTGGGAGCAAACGTCCCCCCAAAAAGTCTGTGACGTTTTGGCTTTGGGAGTGGCAAGGTAGCCGTTTCAGAAGAAAATGAAGGAGTTTAACATTTGGGAGCGGGATTCTGAGGGGAAGAAAAAGGGACATCGCATCTCCAAGGAAGATCATCAGTACGGCTCCGGCCACTGCAAGGTGCATCTCGGATGTCCCCAGAAACAGAAAATTGTGGGGCAACTCTTCTGAGCAAAGGAGGAGAGAAATTCTCCCTCTTTCATAGTTTATGAGCCCCGAAAAGAAACTAGAATCAGAAAAATCCAGAATGCAAATAGAATTCAGAGAATAAAAGAATCCAAAGCAAAATCTTATAACAAAAGCCAGGCTTCTTCAACTATGTGTGAAGGGGGATAAAATGGGCACTTCTGAAATTCACCTCCAAGAATGAGTTTCCATTCCAAGAACTGAGGAAATGGAGTCCCAGATATTTCTGAGGGTCTGAGCCTAGTTAAAAAGCACAATCATATGCACTGGGTGAGCTGTTGGATTTACTGGTGTCACACTCTCCAAGGACAGTGCTAATGTTGGGGAGATATTACGGTGTAGACGTGTCTGGGGCTAATGATCCAAACCCCATCTGTGGGAAACCTGACAGGTGGATTTGCACATAAGGCCACATTTGTAATGATGCTACACACGGGAGGGCTTGTCTCCACCAGAAAGGGCTCACATAAGGTTCTCCTGATGAAAAACAGAAAGTATACAAAGTGCATTTTATCTTCACAGCTGAAGCTGTAATATGGAGACTCTGAGATATGGCCGATACGGGAGGTCCGGTCTCCCACATGACCCAGTTCTGGGCTTTCCCAACTCGGCTGCTTACCAGAGCAAATGCTCCAAAAACATTTGTGAAATAAAAGAAGTGGATAGAAAGTCAGTCCATATTGCCCAATTTTTCTTTGAGCTGTTTGGCTCTTTCTTATTGCTTTGTAGAAACTCTTTATATATTATGGTTATGAAGCCATTATCTTTTATGCAACATGTTGCATGTGTGAGTTGCTTTCCTCTTAACTTTGTTTATACTACGGTTTGCCAGGTTACCTTGAACCATTTTCTGTACTCAAACGTGTCGTTCTTGGTGGCGAAGAAAAGAGTTTTGCCACGTTAAAATTAAGAAGACATTATTCAGTAGCTCTGTGGGCTTGTCTCCATTTAGGTGTGTGTTGCATTTGGAATTTTCTTGTGTGATTTGAAGTAGTGATCTCTCTTAATTTAATTCCACCTACACCCAAATAATCAGACATTCAGGCCGGCACCCACTTACTGAATAATCTCATTCCCCCACCGATTAGCAACGCCACCCTTGCTGAACCCAGGCTCAATCTCCAAGTGGGTCTTTTTTTTTTCGGATTCTTCGTTCTGTGTTTGAAATTTTTTTCTCGACGACAGAGTCATAGACATGCAATTACTGTATCAAATCTAGAACTTTCTAAGAGTGTTCATGGGTATTGCGAGAAGACTTGCCCCAAATTTGTACAGATTCACTTCCTCATCCATGGCGGTTCGGCCAATACCTACATTTGCTTGACCGCCACTGTGTATAACCACTGAAACCATCTGCAAACAGACAATAGCCGGGGTTTTTAAGGATAGCCACCAGGCCATGCAGATGTGGGGCCACGTTATTCCTTCCGTGGACAGAAAGTCAGTCCGTATTTCACAAATGCATGCTTGCCAAGGCGAGGGACTCAGGCACATGGGGTGCCGTGTCCAGAAGCATGCTCCCTCATGGAGCCTCCCAGCTCCCAACTCAATGGACCCCATTGGGACTTGGCCATGGGACCCCATTCTCAAGTGCTCATGGCGTTTTTCAGAAGAGTGTTCCTTTTCGAAATGTCTCCGGCCAGGTACAGATGCTGAGGCACAGCGAGGACCCTCGTCAGAGGGGTTGGGAGACAAAAAAAAAAAAAAAAATTCAAGGCTCAAAATTACCTGTCATGAATGTTACAGTTACAGGTGAGCAGTATCGCTAATGACTTCTACACTCATGTCAGCCAGGGTATTTTTTTTCTTTTTTTTTCCACCAGTGAGCAAACTCTTCAGCAAAGAGAGAGGCGATGAGTGATCGCCAGGTGCTCTCCCGGATTCCCTGACACGGATGCTGAAGTGCCTTGCTCTTATTTCTGCAGCATCGTGGAAAGGCAGGGAGCGGGCCGAGGTCCGGGGAGGTGCCCAGTGCACAAGGCCCTGCACAGACCCCGAAATCCAGCGGGGATGTGGGAGGGGGGAGGGCGCATGCACGGGACGGTGCTAGGTTTAGGGGGCTAACCCTTGCTTCCTTTTCATCTTTCCCTCTCACCTTCTGGGGACACCTGTGTTAAAGATGTAAATGCAGACATCAGAACCATCTTGTCCCCAGTCCTGGCTTCATGCTTCCCACCTGAGGCTTTTCCGGACAGCAGTTTCAGTTTTACAGATGCGCGCGCGCGTGTGTGTGTGCATGTAAATAGATATATGTATTTACATATAAATATATATTCATTCCATTTAGAGACGAGTCTGTGAAAAACCCACAAGATAGAATTCGAAGACAAACAGGCGCAAAAAAAAAAACTTCATTGAAATCATCATAAAACTATTTTTCCTAGTCTAACTACAGCTGTGGGGCACGTTGCCATGGAAACCACTTTCCTGGCGCGCTCGGCCGTAGCCAGAGGTCTCCGATGGACGGTCTGCCGGCTCATTGCCTACATACACCAGCCCCCCATATAGAGCGCTGTGCACACATCAGCCCGACTCCTGAAATGTGTCAGAAAATATTATCAGAAGGGGAAGGCCAGTTGTTGTGGATTCCCCATAAATTTATAGATAATCAGGTCCTTAGCGGCTGCCAAAGGGTGGGACGGGCGGCGGAGCCCTGATGAGGGGTCAGCGACCTACAACGGGGGAGAGGAGCGTGCTAAGAATTCCGGGGCCGCATAGACTCCCTAAGCGCTTCCGCCAAATTTATTACATTGTATCCATTCTATACACTGTACCTCTTGTTACAGTAACTAAAAATATCGTAGCCCTTCACCTCCTGTATTTGTTTAAATGTTTCTCCACCGTGCAAGCTGACCCAGGACACGGAAGCGTTCAGGAAGGCATCTCTGATAAAATTCACATTTCCAGTCTGCAGAATGAGATGCCTTAGTCCCTAAAAGGTTCTGGCTACACGTGTCGTAGGAAAAATTTAAAAAAAAAAAAAGGAGAGAAAAAGAATCTTCTTAATAATGAGCTTCCCCCGTATAAATGATGGAATAACATCGCGATTACACATGTGGAGGTTCGAGTTCTGAGTGAGACTCTCCCTCGGTGTTCGTTTTTAACTAATTCCCGTGGAGTTTATCCGTTCTGGTTTTTTTTTTTTTTAATTTTTTTTTAAAGATTTTATTTATTTTTTTGACAGAGAGAGACACAGTCAGAGAGGGAACACAAGCAGGGGGAGTGGGAGAGGGAGAAGCAGGCTTCCCGCGGAGCAGGGAGCTGATGTGGGGCTCGATCCCAGGACCCTGGGATCATGACCTGAGCCGAAGGCAGACGCTTAACCGACTGAGCACTCAGGCGCCCCATTATCCGTTCTGTTTTTAAAACAAAAAGCCGCCAGGGTGATTAAAGCATTGTTTGTAGAACAAAGTGTTTTCGGGGGTACCGGTGTTTCATCCGCACACAAGAGCAATGTCACGCCCGAGGAATGTTTGAAACGGACTTTGCCATGTGTAACGTGAGTCCTCACGAGCACGCAGAGGCCCCTGGGGATCCCGGGCCCTCAAACAAAGATGCCGCTGATGGGCACAATATTTAGACAACGCTGACGTTTTTCTGCCTTTCAACGATTGTCACACCCAAGGGTTTGTGACACGTAAGGAAATGCCAGCCGAGTTTTCCATTCATTTCGATCAATTTGCACGGACACTGTATGCGGTTTAAGGCTTTGAGGGCCCTTGGGCGGCTAAATTCATGGCTTCCTCACCTGCAAACTTACAAGGAGGCCGGAGAAAACAGAATTCCAAACGCAGGGCTGAGTTCAAGGAACGCTGGCGTCCTATCTCCACAGTTCAAGACTTGAGCAAACGCGAGAGAAGCTTACGGTTTCAAGTTGTGTGATTTCTTGGAGTTGTGAGAACTTGGGGTTCTCGGCCTGGGGAGACAAGGGAGGGTGTGTGATAGGACCATGCAACGGGCATTCACAGCATGCATACAGTGGCCACATAAAGCAACAGGCAAGGAAATGGAGCAAAACGCCTCCTTCCTGGATAAAAAGACACTATCTAGCTCCCCTAAAATAATTTATAAACTCAACGAGATCTCCGGTAGAACTGATACTTTATTTTTAAGGTGGAAAAAAAAAAATTCCTCTAAAGGTCATTGGAAAAATCAAGCGTGTGAGCATAGCCAGGACACTCTTGACAAAAGTCAAGTCCTAAAATGATGCGCCTGTTTGTTCACAAAATATAACACAAAGGCACGGTGCCACGTGAATCAAAGCGCTCTGGTGCGGGTGTGAAAACAGAGAAAATGACCCAAATAGGTATAAGACCTTAGCAATCCCATATAATGAAACAATTATTTCAAACCTGCATAGGACGATGGATTATTCACTAAGTGGTGTGACTAGAAATTTATGGGGGGAAACCTGCATGCGTCTGTCAGTTGTTACCCCAAAATAATTCCAGATGAAGAAAGAATTAAGCACACAAAATGAAACCGTGGCAGAAGCAGGAAAAACAAAGGAACCTTTTTATAATCTTCCAGCTGGGAAGCCGTGCTAAAGACTGCACGAAAGCCAGAAGCCAGGAGGGGAAAATACGGGTACATTCAGCTTCGGAAACATTTAATACTTCCGTATCAAAAACGTCCACCATAAAACGAAAAGATGACCGGTCACGTGGGAAGACTATATACAAGTGTTCATTCTCTAATGTACAAAGAGTTTCTAGCTTTTTAAAAGAGAGGGGACAAAGCAGGTCCGAAGAAGTGACAGACGATGTTCAAAGTGGGTAACGTGCAATTTCGAAAGTAAGCCCAAGATGAAAGCCCACTTTTTGCCTGCAGATTGGCAGGGTCGTCTGGGGAACCCCAACGTCTAGCATGTTGTTGGTAAGACCGTCAGTTGGCACAACGTCCCTGGAAGGCAGGTCTGTCTGGAGGCAAGATGCTTAAGGCATTGGAATCAGCCACGTTCGGCAGGTGCACGGCCAGGAACACACACGTGGATTCACCCAATGGACACGGTGGGGAGGGCGCACCCATGGCAATCCTGGGAAATGGGAAGGAGCTTCCGGTCCATCCATAGAGGATTGGGCTACATTTTGTGGTTTGCGCATGGTGTGGAATCCTATGCAGCCATCAACGGGAGCAACATCAACCCATAAGCAGGGGGATGGAAAGATGTCCAGGGACAATAGTTCAGAGGCAAAATTAATTTCAATGACCTTCCGGGGAAAATGCACACACACACACACACGCAGGCTCGTCTACACATAAAGACTCTCCTCCTCTCTCCCCACGTCCGTCTCTTCTGAACTGAACCATCAGTCGGCCCCCACTCCAGTGGGATGTCTGGGTCATCCTCATATGGGGCCCCGGTGGAGATTCCAAGTCTGTCTCTGCACAGACCCCAAGAGCTGAACCACCTGAGGCTCCACCGAACTGAACACCATACTCACCCTGCTTACGATTCATTTTTAGGGGAATGGAGGCACCACGGACCCCCACAGCTCAGGGACAGGTGACTGTGAACTCCTAAGACAGGGACAAGGAGAGATCCAGCCAAAGCCACAGCCCGGCGCAGCGAAATCACTTCTTCAAAACCAGGCCATGATTGGGTCACATTGTCCCTCTGTGCTTTGGATTGGGCATAGAAACTCTGTGGCTTGTTAATTTTACAAGAATGCAATTTCAGTATTAAAAAGGAATGCATCATTGGTTTGGGCACCCCTGTATGAGTGTCCTGGGGTGGCCGTGACAATTCCCATAAACTGGGGACTTAAAACCACAGGAATTCGTGCTCTCCCAGCTCTGGAGACCAGACATCTGAGATGCAGGCGGGGCAGGACCACTGAGATCCAGGCGGGGCAGGGTTGTGCTCCCTCCAGAGGCTCCAGGGGAGGGTCCTTCCTGCCTCCTCCAGCTTCTGGGGCTCCAGGCGTCCCTGGGCTCATGGCCACATCCCTCCCATCTCTGTCTCCGTCTTCACGTGGCTTCTCCTCTGTGTGTGTGTCTCCTCTTCTGTCTCTCACAAGGACACCTGTCCTTGGATTTAGGGCCACCCTGATCCAGAATGAGCTCATCTCAGAGCCTTCACTTCATCACATCTGCAAAGACCCTATTTCCAAAGAAGTTCCTCTTCACCAGTGCCAGGTGACATTATCTTTTCAGGAGACGCCATTCAGCCCACTATACCCCTACAAGGATGGCCCGAGGCAGCCATAGACAGAGGTTGCCCACTGAACGACTGGCCCCCCAGCCCCCAGCCTCCACAGGGCTGTAAGGATGATGGATTTCCAAGACAAGCTGCAAGACATTCCCATGTCAGATGCAAATCTCGTTTACCACGGTGTGAGCCTTCAGTATTTGAGGAAGGAAACAGGGTATTCGTTGGTGTTGACATCTTGGCAGGAACACCCTACAGGACCTCTCGTGCCGTCGTCCCCTGAGAGGCACCAGCCTAAGGACTCATCCAGCCCCCGGTGGGGGCTGTGGGGAAGGACCCAAAGTCCTGCCTCCCCTGAGGATTCAGGCCCAGCATCGACCCACACGGGCAGCGGGACGGGGTCCTGGGACCCTTGGCCCAGAGCAGGTGGCTGTGGGTGAGCAGGTCCGAGGGACCGAGACCACGGCAGCACCTGGAGCTCCCCTGGGCTCCTCAGAAGTGCCCAACCCGCCGAGATCCAGAGCGTTGTCCTCAGAGACACCCCCTCTTCATTCAGCGATGGTGCGTCCTGGTTTCTATTACTAGAAAATTGCAGGAAGGAACCTGTTTCCTTTCCGGCATAAAGTCCAGAATGGACACGTTCTTCCCTCCCTCTCTGTCTGCACCCCCCGTCTGTCCTTATGTGTCTCTCTGTGTCTCCCCCCGTCTCTGTGTGTGTGTCTCTCTGTCTCTGTCTCTCTAGTCTCCTCCCTCCTTTCTTCCTTCTTTGCCTGCCCTCCTCCCCCACATACATACTTTTTCTCACTTTTTGGAGATTCCCATCCATCTCTGGAGGGAGGGTTGGGCTCACAGGACAGGGGCTGACTGTCTCCTCACGACGGCCTGTCGACATCCTTTATCAAGGGCGTCTCGAGGACATTGCTGGGTGCTGGCGTCAGTGGGAGGGCCGAACACTGTGGGTCACCATGCAGGGTTCAAGCACACGGTCAGGGAGAGAGGTGCAGACTGCTCCAGTCCGTGCCCAGATGAGCGGGTGTCCCAGCTGCTCCCAGGAAGCCCCAAACGTCTTGTGCAAGAAGCTCCCAATTCACAATCCCAAAGAAGGACGGCCCCTTGTGAGCCATGAAACGAGATCGCCTCGGCCGTGGGCCGGACTCGGGAACAGTCACCGTGGCACGGCGCATGGAAACTCATCCCAGAGGCCGTGGGATCACGCACTCCCCGGCCTGGCCGGGGCCCTTTTCTGGCAGAAATGCAAAGCCCGGGACAGAGTCACACATTCCGCCACTTCCCGGGGCTTCAGGGCATAAAAAGGTGCTAGAAATAAAAGGCAGATGTGATTCAGTCCAGGGTGTCAGTGGCCATACCCCGCCACCTGATTTATTTATGGGACGGCGTGACGGGCACGTCTCCGTTTCATGACAGAACTTTATCGGTGCAGACCGCCAAGGTTTTATGTTCACGGAAATAAAATCCCCAAAGCCTTCACATGCACAAGATGCAACTGAACACAGAATTGTATCGTAAACTTATTTAACTGAGGAGAATAAAAAATGTCATACAATCATTTAAAGTCATAAAAGGAAACCCCTTTTGTAGTTGGTTGAACAATGTGATGGTTGGTTTTATGTCACAGGCGGCCCTGATTACACATGATTTCTGGGAGTGCCTGTGAGGGTGTTTCCAGATAGATTAGTGTTTCAATGGATGGACTCTGTAAAGCACACAGTCTTCCTCAGTGTGGGTGGGCCTTGTCTAATCAGTTGAAGGTCTAGCTAGCACAAAAAAGGAGAGGAAAGGGGAACCTACCCCACTTTTTTTTTGCCTGCCTGCCTGCTTGAGCTGGGACATCTCATCTTCTCCTGCCCCTCAGACTGGGAGTTAGACCATTGACTCCCCTGGTTCTCAGGCCTTTAGACTTGAACTAGAACGACATCACCAGCCTCCCTGGGCCTCAACTTTCAGAGAAGAGATCATGGAACTTCTCCACTTCCATAATTGCATGACCCAATTCATCATAATAAATATATATTTCCCGGAAGCTGGAACAACCAACCTCATCTTGGGTGGCATTAAACCACGGAAGGAAATCCTTCCCCAGCTCTGGAGATCAGGAGTCTGAGATCCAGGTGGGGCAGGGCTCCTGAGATCCAGGCGGGGCAGGGCCGTGCTCCCTCCCGAGGCTCCAGGGGAGGGTCCTTCCTGCCTCTTCCAGCTTCTGGGGCTCCACCCTGGGCTGGTGGCCACATCCCTCCCATCTCTTCCTCCGTCCTCACGTGGCTTCTCCTCTGTGTCCGTGTCTCCTATTCTGTCTCTTACAAGGACACCTGTCATTGGATTTAGGGCCACCCTGATCCAGGATGGTCTCATGTCAGACCCTTCCCTTAATCACATCTGCAGACCTTATTTCCAAATAAGCTCCAGTCCACAGGTATGAGAGTCAGGGCATGGACGTATCTTTTTGGGGCAGTCATTCAACCCACCTCTCAAATAAATCTCCCCAACCTATTGTCAATTCATTATTTCAGACTCAACAACAGTCCCCTAGATTTCACATCTTCTGCTTTTTGACAGTTTTTCTCAGCAGAAGTCTGCATCCCATGGAAAACGCAAAATGAAAGCTAAACTCTATTCGGCTTGATGAACGTCTGTGTAAACACGCTTCCATAAAACAATTTTGGCCTTTCCCTCAAGATCCTTATTTCTGAAACTACACTTTGGAATCAGGTGCCGAGGTATCACAAACTCATCCATGAAGGAATGGCCTCGGTGCTCCCTTGGCTTCTCGTAGCTGCTCACGTCAGGGGGCAACGGGGCGGGGAGCAGGAAGCCATGGGAGGGGACACCACAAAGGGACATCCGTACATGCAGATGCTCACCCAGAAGGTAGCTCATCATTTGTCACAAACGCATGGCCCAGCGCCAGATGTTCTTAATTGGGGGAACTGCAAGGGGGTGCTGGTTGGGGAGGTCATGGGAACCCTGTGGGTTTCCCGTCCGATTTCTTTTCAAACCTAAAACTGTTTTTAAAAACAACAACAACAACAACAAACCAAGAACGAGGTCTACTTAAAGAAAACACCCAACAACAAGGAACGAAAACAAACCCACTTTGGGAAATGCAGGTGGGCCCCAATTTCACACACCGCCAGCCCTGGAAGCGGCCATCCCTTGGGATAAACCTGGGACTCCCCAGTTTCATCCCCAAATGTTCAACACCCCTGGGACCCGGGCGGATGGGATGGGGGGCGTGGGTCCCACTGGAAGTAGCAGCCTTGTTCCATATGCTGCGCAGAAAGAGCATCAAGCAACAATGTGGGTTACCCAGGAGAAGGGCCGGGTGAACGTGCACACACAGCTGTGTGTTTTGTGATTTTACTCCTAACGGCTAAGGTACATTCTGCTCTTTCCAAAAAGGTGTTCGTTTCTCTTCAAGGCATGGATCTTATTAAGGATGCTTTAAAAAAAAAAAAAAAAAAAAAAGCATTTGCTTCTCCATGGATTGCTCATGTCAAAGAAAATCGTATCTGGGGCAGTGTCCCCTGCAAAATGCAAAAGTCAGCATTCCAAAAGACGGTCCCGTCTTGCGTTGGAAGGAGAAATCACCACGGGCCGTGTCCACGTCTGCAGAGCAAGTCCGTCCAGCATGAGAGGCGCCCGCACCACTAATAGTTGAAGACAGGGGTCCCAGGTGGGGGGCGGCCCACGTGGCCCGGGGCTGGGGGGGGCGCCCTGGCTTCCGATGCCGTGGGCTCCGCCGGAAGGCAGGCAAACCCACACAGGGAGAGCGGGGATGGGGCATCCTCCACAGAAATCCGGGCCTCCCCGAGTCGTGGACCTGACCTGGTGCCAGGCCCAGGTGACCCTGCAAAGCACAGCCTCGTGTTCCATCTGAGCAGGGAGCTCGTGGGGGCTCCGGGGAGAAGGCAGGGTCTCCCGGGAGGCGGGATGGAGACGTGCCGAGGTCGCAGTGTGGAACAGGAGCTCATTACGGTGGCCGCCCAGAGTCCCCCCCGAGAGGGGTCAGGGCTGCTGGCTGGGGGCTGGCGCCAGGGGAGAGATGGGCCCGGAGACATCTGGATGGCGAGGAGGCCTGCGGTCGCTCACGGTGTTGCTGGAGACTGTCTTCGGGGGAGGAGAAACACATTTTCTTACTTTCTCAGCCTAAAAAGTCATGATGTCCTCATTATCGTGAGGCTGGGGAAGAAGAGCTGGTTTCTTTCCTCTTCTTCCAGCCTCCTGTCTCCCACCCAACTTTTCAGTGTGGATGAAGACACAGAAACAAGGTGCCTCTCCTTGTCCTCTTCCGTCTGCTCGTCCTCCCCCTTTTGCAACATTTGACCCAGAAGCAGGTGTCAGTCTTGAGCATGTCATAGGGCATGCGTCTCTGCTGAGAAGCAGCACGAATGGAGCATCCTGGGCTGTAGGGTGTGGATCCGCGTCCCTGGTGCCACCCTGCAGGTGCCAGGGGCATCCTCCCCAGTCGTGACACCCAGAAGTGACGGCAGACGTGGCCGCGTGCCTCCTGGGAGGCAGATCCGCCCACGGGGGAGCCCCGGAGTATGGTTCATGGCAGGAACGGGCCCCGTCTTGCCCTCTGCTGTGCCCTGTTGGCTCCCCGAGGGTCAGACCTTCTGTCCGCAGGACAGGATTGGTGTGTGCGCTCCCACCTCTCGCTCCCCGTTCCGGGCACCTTCCCAACCACGGTCCAATTAATCTCAAGTTCAGTGCACTCAGCGTTGCACATTTTGCCCGACATGTCCTGCTCATGCCCGAGCTGCATGTCTCCATGTATTTTGTGAGCATGGACAAGCACACGACGTAGTGACGGAGAGAATCTGTCAGCTCAACAGCTCCCGCATCCGGTGATGTCCCCAGAGAAGTTCTGCACACGACGTGGCGACGGCAATCCCGCGAGGGGCACCATGGTGTCCCCTCCGCCCTGTTCTCCAGTCACGTGACCAGTTTGGGAATGGGCAGCAGATGCAGAAGGGCGGGACCTGAGTGTGCTCAACGCGGTAACTCCGAGCACACAGGGCACCTGAGCAGAACAGCTTTCCGCATACGTGCCGGAATGAATGAATGAATCCGTCGATCCATCAGTGCTTGAATGAAGGAATGAGTCTTTTGTCTGATCCAATCTTCATAGAAGCCCAGAATGTAAACCTATTCCCAGGAGGGACGTCAGGGGCCCCTTTCCCTCTGCACCCCACTCTTGGCCATCTGGACACCCTGGGGTATTAGGTCTCCCTCAAGCACCGTTTGGAAGGCACGGACCAGGGGAAATGGATGGACGTCCTATATGCCAGCCAGTCACTCGAGCACTGAAGCCTTTTGAGGGGTCTTTGTTGAGAACTGGACAGAACAGAGCACAAAATCTTGGGAGCAGGTGTGTCCCATTGCGGGCTGTACTGGGTTGAATGGTAACCCCAAAGAGAAATGTCCACACCCTGACTCCCACATCTGTGAACAGAAGCTTGTTTAGAAACAGGGTCTTTGCCGATGTGATTAAGTAAATCATCTCCAGATAAAGTCATCCTGGATCAGGGTGGCCCTGAATCCAAGGACAGGTGTCCCTATAAGATGCAGAAGAGGAGACACAGACCCAGAGGAGAAGCCACGTGAGGATGGAAGCAGAGACGGGAGGGACGTGGCCACGAGTCCACGGATACCTGGAGCCCCAACCTGGAAGAGTCAGGAAGGACCCTCCACTGGAGCCTCAGGAGGGAGGACAGCCCCGCCCTGCCTGGATCTCAGTGGTCCTGCCCCACCTGGATCTCAGCGGTCCTGCCCCACCTGGATCTCAGCAGTCCTGCCCCACCTGGATCTCAGCGGCTCTGCCCCACCTGGATCTCAGTGGTCCTTCCCCACCTGGATCTCAGACTTCTGGTCTCCAGAGCTGGGGGAGGATGAATTCCCATGGTTTAAGCCCCCAGTTTGTGGGAATTTTTTTACAGCCACCCCAGGACATGCACAGAGTAGCAAAAAGTGCTGTACCTACGTACCAGGCCAAGAACTGGGCTGATATTCTCCTCTGAAAACTGGCAAAGACAGGCCGGCTGACCTCTGTCAACAGGTAGACAGATGACTCCGGGTCCCAGAGAAAAGAGTCTCTCATTTTATCCCAGAATAGGGAGGAAGACACAGGCTCTGGATCCACCAGGGCCAGGCAGCCATCTCCACGAGGAACAAAATAAAGGGCAGGATGGCTGATGTTGGAAGTACTTGGGAATGTGGTCGATGTTCCTTTTACAAGACAGTAACCATGTCATTCTAAATTACTCTGCTCCAAAGTTAATATTTGTCCTTCTGTAGCTTTGGGAAATGACTCATCCCAAAGATGTGCCCTGGAGTTGTTCCCGGGGACGTGCGGTCAGCACCGTCCCCACTCCCTTGGGTGGCCACGCCGACTTCTCGGTAGTGCGTCCTCATGGTGAGTCATCCTGGGACGGCTCAGCCCCTCTCACCCCCTCTGAAAGTGGCTCCTTCCAGGGATATCTGGGCTGCAATAGTCAACAAGCATTTCTTCAGCACCTACTATGGGCCACGGGCTGGTCCAGGCATTTGGGAGATACTTCCGACCAAAAACACCTGGAGATGAATAATGGGCAATAAATACCTAAATTATAGGGTATATCAGAAAAAAAAAAAAAGTAAGTGGTACAGGGTCTGCAGGCCCAGGAGTGCTTGCTGGTGGGTGGGGGAAGATTTGATTTAAATAAGGTGGTCCGGAGGAGAGAGGTTAACCAGGCAGATAACCTGGCAAGAGCTCTCCACGCAGGACAAGGGCCTGTGCAAAGGTCCTGAGGCAGGACCTTTGCAAACGTGTGCTTGATTTGTTCAAGGAAGAGCCAGGAGGCTGGCGTGGCTGGGACTGGATGAGCCACGGGCAGAGGGAGGGAAAGGGAAGAAGGCAATGGGTAGGGGGGCTGAGTCACTGAGGATCCCAGATGTCAGGATAGGGCTTAGGTGTCAGACCTGTTCATCCTGATACCTGGAGCCTCTCCCTTCAACCTGCACCTGAAGCCTCACCTTCTTACCTGATACCTGGAGCCTCCCTACCTCCTGATACTTGAAACCTCCCCTTCCCACCTGATACCTAGGTCTTTCCTCTCCCACCTGGAGATTTCCCTCCCACCTGGAACCTTCCCCTCCCACCTGATACTTGGAGCCTCCCTCCCACGACCAGGTGGATTCCATCTCACACCAATCAGGTGGAAAGGCATCTTGAGGAGATGCCTTGGTCCTCCTCTCCAAGCAGGGAGGGGAATAGTCACAGAGATGGAGGCCCTGGGGGTGAGAACCAGATGCCCACTCCAGAAAGAACCCCCAGTGGGGCAGAGCTCCCTGGGAAAGTCAGCTCCCATGTGCAGACAGTGGGACAACCACTGGGAGGTCTCTGCAGAGGCACCTGTTGTGGGCAGTGCTTCATAAGCCCAAAGTCTGGGTTCAGCATCTGCTGCTGATGTTCCCAAGTCCAGCATCCTCACAAACCTCCCAGGGATGTGACTCACCCACCGGCCCCCTCAACTTGACCCAAAAAACTGTCCGCAGAACAATGTTACGGACTTAAGATGAAATAATCATAGTCAAGCATCGTGTGTATAAAAATCGATGCCTGAATTCCAGACATGCAGAGAAAGACCTCCCGAAAGTTAAGGGCCAGTCACTGTCTTAGACGCCTGTGGTAGGACCTCGTACGCCGGGCACTGTTTCCCTCCGCTGTCTGATCTGTCAACTATCTATCTACTATCTATCTATCTATCTGTCTGTCTGTCTGTCTATCCATCCATCCATCTATGCTATCTATGCTATCTATCCATCCATCTATCCATCTATGTGTCCACCCAACTATTATCTATCTATCATCTATCTATCTATCTATATCTATCATCCATCCAACTATTCTATCTGTATCTATCTACCCATCAATCCATCTATGCTACCTATCTATCATCTGTCTATCACCTATCTATCCATCCATCCATCCATGTATGTATCCACCCATCTATCATCTATGTATTTATCTATCATCTATCATCTGTCATCTATCCATCCATCCATCCATCCATCCATCTATTCTTTCTATCTATCCAACCATCCATCCATTCTGTCTCTCTATCCATCCATCCATCCATCCATCCATCCATCTATTCTTTCTATCTATCCATCCATCTCTCTATCCATCCATCCATCTCTCTATCCATCCATCCATCCATGTATCCATCATCCATCCATGTATCCATTCATCATCTATCCATCTATCAATAATATATATTAATCTGCCTATCTGTCTGTCTCTCTGTTTTTTCCATCCTCAATACTGTAAAACTTAACCTTTTGTTCATATCACATGCTATATTTCTGAACAAAAGGTGCTGGAAATATTTGCCTAATTAAAGCCAAACAGAGGACACAGCAAACTCCTGTATCTTTCAAGACCAGATGCTCACCACCGACAACACTCTCAAACCCAGAACATGTGTGGGTTCACACATACTCCCCCATGGGCTTGTCCCAGGGCTTGACTATAACCCCCCATGGCCCTCTCTGCCCCCAGAACTGCAGCCCTCTTTGTGGGCAGCTGCTCAGTGCTGAGCGGGTCCTGGGCCCCTTCTCGAGCGAGCAGCAAGGCATCTCAGAGCCTCTCTAACCAGCTACAAACACTGAACAGGCCCCCTGATAAGTTCCATCCATGCGACCCTCCTCAACTTCTGGGGGAAGAAATGTGTGATTGGAAGCACATTTATCTCCACACACATGTTTTACGTCAGGACCTATGACAACAAGGTGAAAATGGGAGAATGCCTTTGGAAGCCCAGGTTCAGTAGCACCAGACAAAGACAAGAATGTTGGGCGGGGGGAGCCCATTGTGAACCAGACGGGAACCAGGGCTGTGACGAGTCAGACACCCTGCCCTAGCCCTCCCCATCCCGGTGACATCGCCTCAACCTCAGAGCCCTCCTTTCACCCATGGCTTGTTCCTGGTACAGAGACACACCTGCCGTCTTCCTGCCAATGAGGCTGTCATGTTGCCAGTACTCCTTGGTGCTATTCTTGGGGGGATGAGTCTGGAGCCAGTCCCACTCCACCCATTACTGGTGCCATGCTTTGGGCATGTCACTGGCAGACCCTCAGCCTCGGTCTCCCCAGCTGTGAAAAGAGCATAAGACGTATTTTGAAGAGCCTCAGCGAGCATTGGGTGGCTGGCTGCTGATAGGTCATCAGAGAAGACCTTGCCTCTTCCAGATCCTTCTAATCCCCTCCACTCAGGGAAGAGAAGCAGCTCTTGGCACACTGGTCAAGGATTATGGCCACTGCCCCCTTGCTCACACCTGTGCCTCCTGCCCGCTCTATGATCTCAGACGCCCTGCCTCCAGAACAATGGAAATTAATGTCCAGGGGATGTGGGCTGTGCTGTCTTGGTGTGGCAGCCTGAGCAGATTAACACAGTGCCCAGGGTCACATGGCAATGTGGATACAGGTGCATGCCCAGGAGAGCTCTGAGCACACAGGTGTGAGCCAGGAACCTGCTACGGAACAGATAGACAGCTGGAGCTTAATGGTCTGGAGCATCTCTTTGCAGGTAATGGGGCCGAGCCATTGGGTTGGGTGCCTACCAAAGAAGATGGCCATGCTTTGGACCCCTGGTTTCCACGGCAATCAGCAGCAGGGAGCAGAGGGTGGGGGATGTCCCGTTGACTCACTGCCTATTGGATCTGGCCAGACCCTCTCCCAACCTTCCAGCCCACCCACCTGCCTCCGGGAGGCTCCCCAAACCCCAGTGCACCTTTGGCTTCAGAGCCAAATTCAGAGGAGGTGTTCTCCACAGGCTCCCATTGTCATCCTGGTTCTACGGCGGTGCAGCCGACAAAGGTGGGACCCAACACATCAAGTCTCCGCTTTGAGAAAAGATTTCCCACACGTTTTGCTCCTTGTTCAGACCAAACGGAGCCACCTGGCTCCCACAGAGGAACATTATGCAGGGAGGCGTGGGGTGGAATGTGCCGGGGCTGTCAGGGAAGTGACAGACACCTCTCATTCTCCTTTGGCACCCACACCTCACTCACCCAGGCTGACATGACATGGCAGATCATCAGTTAAGTGTGCGTGTTGCCAGCAGACCCTTAAAGACACCGGGATTTATCCCCCTGTTGGAGAACATGCATAATTCCCATTCATGTTACCAGGACCCACAGGTGCTCTGTGCTCCGTTCAGGTAGACTGCAGACATCCCATTCTGAGCATCCCCAGCAAGCCAGAACATCTCTGACAGCCCCAAATTGGCTCTCACCTTACACACAATGGCAATGAGCAAGGCTAAGGAGCTCCCCACGCACCAAGATTAGTGATAAGACGTGTAATGGTAGTGAGGCAAAAAAAAAAAAAATCTATTAATAAAAATCCCATGGGCTAAAAAAAAAGAGAGAGAGAGAGAGCTTACCCTCACTCCTAAAGTATTAAATCTCTGACATTCATTTTTATGTGATATTAAAATTTTTTCATATTAACATTTAGCACTTGGGAAGAAAAAAACACAAGTCAAATATTAACTTTGAAATCCTGAGAGCTGTCAGATCTTTGTACTTTAGTAAATTATTATTCTCCCTCTGTTCAACCAAACACTGTGAGGGGTCTGTTCTCCCAGGAACGGAACATGGACAGTGGGAAAAGTGGAAGGAAGGGAGCAGGTGGAGGGCATCCTGACAAGGAGAGACCCCCGCAAGTACAACGAGCTGCCCGCGGATGAGCCGATGAGTGCGCTGGCCCTGCGGACACAGCCTGAAATGACAATGGATGATTGTCCACGGAAGGTGACATTGGAAGCCATCTGTGGGAGTCCCACTCTTCTGCGGAGAGATAGATTGGCCTGACCTCTTTACATCCACTCCCCTACGCCTTCTGTGTCCAAAGTTTGGCGTGACTGCTCAAATTCAAACACTCTTCCTTCCATCACTCTGTTGGATGCGTTTCTGGCGCCAAACTTTATTCTTACCATGATTTTAATATTTTCCGTTCTCCTCGGTTGTGTCTTGCCAGGTTCTTAGTGAAGGTTCTGGTAGGACCTGCCCCTTGGTTTTGGGGGTGCTCTGCCAACAAGGGAGCAGAATGGGCATCTCTAGTTTGTTAGAGGAACTCAAGTGTTAATGGAAAGTCTACAGGGTGAAGGGTAAACCTCCAAATGCATGGGTTGATTTCCGTGATTCCTGCACACGTATCAGGTGTCATGCATGTGGCCTAGAGATTGCCCACCGTCACGAAAGCGTCTTGATTTTGGTGGGATTCAGTGTCGCGGTTCTAGGGCGGGATCCTAGGAGAGCTTCTGTGCGTTAAGTCAGCTTCTCTGCAATGAGACAGGAAGTGCCCATGGGGCCCTTCCTCGTGTAATCCCACCAAACTTCACTGTTGTCCACAGCAGCCCATTTGGTCCCCACCGGTAGAGGGGTGATGGCACCCAGAACTGGATGTTCCAAAAGTCTTTGCGCCCAAGCAACACCAAACACACTCATTACACAACATGGACAACCCCCAATTTAACCTTGTTCCCATCAGAGTTTCTGGTTCTAGGATAACCAGTGACACATCTAAACTCTAATTAGAAAATGAGAAATGCACATGGCGTCTTTCGTTGGCCACCAGACAAGTCACAGAAAGAGGCTGATGGCTCTAAGTGCATGTGGCTGTGTGCAGACAGCGTTCCAGTATCGCTACGCACAGAGCTGTCTCCAAAGCCAGGAGAGACAACCATGGGTGCTTGCGCGTAGTCGGTGTTCAACAAGTTGCCACCGTCTGTTGTTATTGTGCGGAGCACACCCACCACTTTCCCCTCACGTTTCCTTGGAACGATTAATGTCACATATTCCTCTATCTGCTCTATGTGTTGTGATACAGTTTTATACGTTTCAAGAAAAGCAAAAAGGCAAAATCACCTATAATAGTTATGACAGGACCAAGTGTGATCATGGCAAGTTGGATGCAAGGAGGTGGAGCAATTGCCTTCTCATGTGGGAGGGAAATGAGAGCCACGGGTTGGAGAACGGGTTAGCTCCCTCAGTGGCAATTAAGGGTCCACTTCCTCGGGACCAGGAAGTTCTACCTCCAGGTGTCTCCCCTGGAGAAACCATCACACCTGGGCATAGGGGAGCGTGACTAAGGATGCTTATGGCAGCTACGGTGTCATAGCAGAGCACCAGGGAGACCCAAATTTCCCTCCCAACGGGAGATTGACAGATCTATGCTATCAAATCCACAGCAGATAAAATGCATGTGGTGGGTCTCTGGGTGCTGCTGGGGAATATCTCCAAGACAAGTTGTTTAGTGACAAAAGCAAATTTAGACACTTACATACAGCTAGACAATGTGATGTCATTTATGTTTTAACAAGTCAAACACACACATACACACACACACACAAACAAGTCCAAATGCACCTAAATGTACAGAAAATTTCTGGAAGGACATACACACAGTGGATGTGTGATACTTATCTCTGGGGAAGGGATGAGGCATGAACAGAGTTCTTAAGGAGGCTTCCAACTTTATTTGGAATGTGTTAATTCTCTTTACCAAGCAAACATTTCATTTTGTTTTTAAGTAGGCTCCATGCCCAGCATGGAGCCCAATGGAGGGCCTGAACTCACAATCCTGAGGTCAAGACCTGAGCTGAGATCAAGAGTTAGATGCTCAACCCACTGAGTATTTGAAAATCAATATATTGTCTTTGAAGACAATAAGAAGATATATACAAGTCAAGAGTACATAAAGTAAAAATCACGTTAAAGAATATTTGTATGTATTTACCCACCCAGCCTTCTGCTTATCCATCCATCCACCCCACATCTATCCATCCATCCCCCACTCACCCATCCATCCATCCATCCATCCATCCATCCATCCATCCCCCACCTATCCAACCAGCCAGCCAGCCAGGGACCTACACACAACCTACACCCATCCATGCACCCATTCATCCATCCTCCATCCATCCACCATCCATCCAGTCATCTTCCCACCTGTCCGCCCACCTACCCATCCATCCACTCACCCAACCATCCGTCTTCCATCCATCTCCCATGCAACCATCCATCCACCCCCCCCCATCCACTGACATGTATAAAAAACCTAAAGTAAATAGACCAAATTATTAAAAGTGATTATCTCAGGATAGGATATTACAAATAAGCTTCTTTTATTGCTTTTTAGTTCCCAAGTTTTCAACAATAAATGTGTGTTGCTTTTGTAAACATAAGATTCCACCCAATAAATGATATTTAAAAATTAGAATCAATGATCACATCCATGAACAAAATATGTAACCTGTTTAAGAGAGCCTGGAATGAAAATGGAATTAGTCATCTTTCCCCAGATGTTAAGTTCTAGTGATGGCTTTCCCTCGGGTCCAGGTGTGGACCAGGCTGTGGGCACAGGTGGGAGCCCAGGTGAATCAGAATCCATATTTCTGTACCTAGAGTCAGTAACCCTGGATTCCAGTCCCACCCTTCAGTCCTACCTGTGTCCCCTGGCACAGCCTCATCATCTCTGCCTTTGTTTCCCCATCTTTAATTGAACAGAAGGGTGTAACCCTTAGGAAGGCATGGTTACTTTTCCACCCTCATTACTGGAGCCTGGATGCTGCCCCCTTTCTACTCTCCCCTACCTGTGCCTCCCCTTCCCAGCCTCCCATTCCCAGGGCTCTGCTTATCCCTGACCATGGTCCTTTTGCAGCATCATCTTGGGGAGAAAGCATAGCCCCTGAAGTCACCTTCCCATCTCCCTCCCTCTTATCTTCAGCATTTATAAACAATAGTAATGACATTGATAAAGATAATAGTAACCACAGCAATGACAGGAAAATCAACCACGTGTATAGTAGCTACACTTACCACTGGTTCTGCGATTCTGGATGCTCTGGGCCACACAGCAGGTGCGATCATCTGTGAGGAGCCCTTGTCCCCACATAATGAATGGGGGGGTTCTCAGGACCTATGGGTGGGGCTTCAAAGCCCCAGCCTAAATGGCAGGGCTAAGAGTATTTTTGAAACCTCTCTGGTGACAATCTGCCTTTGGATGGAAGGACTGTGGCTGATGCTGTTAGAATGCCCTTGAGTGTGGAAGCCAAAAGTGGTGGAGGGTCTCTTGCTGCCCTTCCACCAACAGGGAGGCCAAGTCTCCGTGGGTGGCAGGGACGCCATGTTGAATCAGCAGACGTCAGGGTCCATTGTGGGCCCTGAATGGCTGTTGGAGGACATTTGTGATCTCACAGAGCCAGGGAACCAGGGAATGTTGGGGGAAGATGGCATTTGGACTGGAAATCTAAGGCAAGGAGCAGGTAGTCTGCTGACTCCTACCCCAAAACGCTCCTGGGTAACAAATGGCCCCTGATTACGGGATTTGCAAATGAAAGAGCTGAAAGGGCAAACACAATGCAAGTGGAAATCTTCCTGCAGTTGGGAGCACAGAGAATGCAAGACACCCCCTGGGGTTTCCAAGCCTGTCTTGGGGAGACATTCCTGTTTGCTCAGGTTGGGAAGGGGAGAGGCGCTCACAGACTTCACCCAGAGCTCTTGTCCAGAAACCACAGCAGGGATGGAGGGCTCCTCGTGAGCCTCTTTCTTTCCCCTCAGGGAGGAAAGCGTCACGTGGTAGAGCAGGTCTGTCCGTGGTGGAGCAGAGAGCCAACAGTGGGGCTCAGATGTGGGGCACAGGGTACTGGGAAGCTTCGGATTTCAAACAAGTTGATATTCCTCCACGGCAAGTGGCATAACCCAAGTCACCTTCATAATGAGCTTCTCCGTGATTACAACTTTAAAAATAGAAGCAAAGGGATCTTTGTAAATTAGATTTCCCAGAGAACTTACTCCAGGGACGTTTGGCTCCATCTATGAGAAGCCAAGCATGCACACAATCACTGGTGCAGTATGTGAGCCGTGTTCAGTTAGTGCCCCTAAACCTATGTGTTTTAGAGTGGTGGTCCTCAACCAGGGGCCATTCTAACCCTCAGGGGACACTTGGCGATGAGTGGAGATATTCTTGATTACCAGCTACTGGCACCTGGTGGGTGGAGACCAGAGAAGCTGCTCAGCACCCTACAGTGCACAGGGCGCCCCACATCAGAGAGTCATCCAGCCCCAGATGTTGGCCAGGCTGAGGCTGAGATATCATGACCTGGCATGAGACACTCTATCTACCTAGCTATCTAGTTATCAATCTATCATCTATCATCCATCTGTCTATCAATGTATCAATCTATTACCTATTTATATCTATCTGTCTATCATCAATCTACGTCATTTATGTTTTTCCCCATTGTCTACCTATCAATCATCTACCTATCTGCACATCTATGTTATCTATCAATATGTATTATATATCTGTCATGTATCTATCATATATCTATAACTATATCTATCTCTGTTTTATCTATCCATCTATATCTATCTATAACTATTTCCACCTACCTGGCTATGACAGCAGTTCCCAACTGGGGGAAATTCTGCCCTCCAGGAAACACCCAGCAATACCTGGAGACATTTCTGGTTGTCGCTACCTGGGGGAGGGAAGAGGATGCCCCTGGCATGTGGTGGGACGTGGAGACCGGGGACGCTACCCAATACCCCACAGTGCTCAGGATGCCCCCACAACAAAGAATGTCCTGGCCCCAGATGTCAGCCGTGCTGTGATTGAGAAACCCTCATCAGACGTGTCAGAGTCATAGAGAGAAATATGCATTTTCAGGAGGTCCCCGACATGGTGCAGACACAGACCCCGTGCCCAGCTGTGTCACTCTGCTCAGACACCCATCCTCCCCGTCTCATCACCTGCGCATCTCCTTCCCTCTCCCTTCCACTTCATCTGCACACATCCAACTGGTGGTAGAAAGGAAATGCCCGAAGAAATGCTTGGAGGCACCTATTTAAAGGCGCTTTATAAAAACCAAGGAAGGATCTGGACAGCCGTGATGCACGATGGTTTATTTATTTTCCTTGAAACATGATGTTTTCATATGAACACTGCCACGTGGCCAAACCGTGAAAGGATTGCTTTTGTCCAACTTCCAAAGAGCAGAGAGACAAGGGCGGGGTGGGGGGGGATTCAAAAAAACAATTGATTCAGAAAATTAAATTTTGCATCTCCTGTTGGAGAATGGGAGAATGAGCCCAAGTAAAAATTTCAATAAATAAGGCTTTGCAGACATTCATCCTCTGACTAATGCAGAATGTGGGTTTACACTTTGGGGATGTTTATCCATCATGCGGGATGCTGTTTAGGGTAAAGATTCTCTGGCCTCCTTTCCAGAGATTGTGTTACTATAGGCTGGGGGGTAGGGCTTGCAAATTTGTGTTTTTTTGCTTTTTAAAAAAATTTGCATTTTCTATTATCATGAAATTGACTCGGCATATGTGTGCTGTGCAGTCCTGTGAATTTTAACATATGTTTAGATACATATGAACATTGTCACAGTCAGGAAACAGAATAGTTCCATCACCCCCCAAACTTAACATTACCGTCATTCTATCCCTATATAGTCACACACACACACACACACACACACACACACACTCACACCTCAACCTCTTGGGCGACCCACAGGATAATAAGAATAATCTTGCCCCAGTAGGTCGGACAAATTAGCCCTAATGGCCCCTGGTTGAGGACCACCACTCTAAATGCTGCTCGAGTCCGTCCAACAGAGCACACAAGCAAGGTGTAAAACAATCAAAGTATTTCCAGGCAATTTAGTTGCATCCCAGAACAAGGTCCAAAAATACTTATAGGAATACAAAACTATCCAGCACCCAACAAGGTAAACCTAAAAATGTCTGCATCTAATCCAAAATTACCAGGCATGAAAAGCAGAAAAAAAAAAATATGCCCCATGCAATGGAGAAAAATCAATTAATTCAAGTTGACCCAGAATTGACAAAGATGTAAGAATTAAAAACCAAGGACATTAAGATAGTTCTTATAACCATGCTCAATTTGTTAAAAATAAAAACTTACTGTTTTCAGTAGAGATGTGGAAGATACAAAAAAAGCTCAAATCAATCTTCCACCCAGGAAAATAACAAGGTCCGAGCTGAGAAATATACCTGGTGGCATTGTAAACAGATGAGACATTATAGAAGGAAAGATGAGTTCATGTGAAGCCAAAGAAATAGACACTATCCAAAATGAAACATACAGAGAAAAAGGACTTTAAAAATTAAAAGAGCATCAGTGAACTGTGGGTCAACTTCTTGCAGCCAGACACATGGCTGTTGGGGTCCCTGAAGGAGGAGCAGGTTTCAAAGTTCACCTCGTTTAATTTTACAACAACCCTACAAATTGGGTCTTCTGATCTCCATCTGATAGATCAATAGGGTCACCAGATAAAATACAAGATGACATGCAATAGTTGGGACATACTTGTGTAGGGCAATTTTTTGTAATTTATCTGAAACTGAAATTTAACTGGGAATCTTCCTCTGCTAAATCTAGCAACACTACACATGGAGTGATGGAGTCACAGAGATTAGACAACTAATTCATCAAGGTCAAGTCACAAGAAGAGATGAGGGTGTAACCCAGAACTGTGTGAAACCCAATGCCCATGCCCTGATGTCCTAAACCCCCCTCTTTCAGGAGTCCAACACCTCACCTCTGCATCAGCTTAAGGTCTTACTCTGTTGGCGTCTACACACACCCCAAATTAGATTACAAGTTCATCTAAAGGCAAAGGCAAGACTGCATTCTTGTTGGCGTGCCCAATAACCTGGATGAGACAGGTAATGGTGGTTGGATGGATGGATAGATGATGGATGGATGGAGGGATGGATGGATGGATG
>NC_058419.1:126254731-126272105 GCF_002201575.2 Neomonachus schauinslandi
GTGGGTGGGTGGATGGATGGATGGATAGATGAGTGGTTGGATGGATGGATGGATGGATGGACGGATGGATACATGGGTGGGTAGATGGATAGAAACTGGATGGATGGACATGTAATAAAAAAGTTGTGTATGTTTAGGTTATATTTAGATTATTAGACTATCTGGGTTTTTTTTTTTTGAAGGCTGGCATTCCTCCCCAGATTTGTTTAACATCAACCAAGAATTCCATGTATACTTATTGATGGAGAGATAGGGCAATCTATTTTTAAATCATACAAAGCTTAAATGTATGTTTTGTCACACAGGGAATTTTTAAACAGAAGAAAGCTCTCCTTGCCTTATTTGTCATTATAAGTAGGGTAGGTATTTTCTCTTAAGGACCTTATATTTTCTTTGCCTGAGGAAATAAATAGGGATGGTTGAAATTTGTCCAGCAAACTGATCAGCTGGTGCAGCCAGAGAATCCTCTATGTAAGCAGAAACGAAACTTTGGACAGAAGTGAATGTAGCATAATTAACTTACTGATCTGTGCTAGCTATGCAGGGAAACACTCTTGTCTCCCGTACATAAAGGTGGAGCATTTAATCCTGGGAGTTGCACATTTCATAGACATCTGTGGAAATTATGAATGGCTGATTAGCACAGCTCAGAGATACCAAGAGCCTTCAGGCAGGCACTTTAACCCTCTAAACCGTGGCAACGAAATTAAGAGCAGTGACCAAAGCAATCTGCCATCAGGAACATAATGAATCCAGCACCGGAAGAGAAACAGAGCAAATGGCTTTTGTCATCAAGAAGATTAAAATGATAAAACCACGTTGGACTATTCATTCATACGTCAATTTATCTCATTCACTAACTCTCCTTACATTTTGTTTTCAACAACTTCTGTTGGGAAAAAAATAGCCATGCAAAAAAAACAGTTGACTTGAGTCATTTAAATGTCAAAGTCAACGTCCAAAACCTATTCCCTGAAAGAACATCAGCATCTGCCTCACAATTTTCTAGATTCTGATATTTAGACTCAACACCATTAGCCATCAGGGAAATTAAAACCACAAGATACCACTTCACACGCTCAAGAGTGGCTATAATTTTTACAAAGACAGATATTGTCAAGTATTTGTGAGGCCGTGGAGAAACAGGAACCCTCATCCACTGTTGGTGGGAATATCAAAGGGTGCGGGCACCTTGGAAAATATGTTGGCACTTTCTTTAAAAGTTGAACCTACGATTACTATCCGACCCTGCTATCCCACACGTAGGTATGTACCCAAGAGAAATGAAAACGTGTGCTTACATAAAGACTTGTAAGCCAATGTTCCTAGCACCATTATTTGTGACAGCCAAAACATGGAAACAAGCCAAGTGTCCATCAGCAGGTGAATGGATACACAAAACGCGCTCCATCCGTATGATACGATGGTATCTCACCGTAAGAAGGAATCCCACACTGATGCACACCACAACTCCGATGATCCTCAGAAACGTTCTGCTCAGTGAAAGAAGCCAGTCACAAAAGGCCACATGATTTCATTTATATAAATTGTCCAGAAAAGGGAAATCTGTAGAGACAAAGTAGATTAGTGGTTGCCTAGGGCTGGAAGTGGATGGCGGAGGAGGTCAGGGCACTGGCTGCAAATAGGCATGTGGTTTCTTTTTTGGGGTGGTAGAAACATTTCAGAATTAGATTGTGGTGGTGCTTGCACAACTCTGTAAATTTACTAAAAAGCATCCAATTGTTTTTTCACAAAGAGTGCAACTCATGGAGTGTAAATTACACCTCTATGAAGTTGTTTAAAAAATCAACATGTAGGCGTTTGGTGGGATTTTTAAATTCCTCCTTGTGTGTTTCACAGTTTTAGGGTAAAATCCTTTTTTTCTGTGGTTATTCACCAATCCTCCTACAAAGTCCTCCTACAAAGTGAGGGCTGGGACTGTTTCTCTGGGGTCTGACCCCGAACGGAGACAGAGAGGTCATCCTTGAAGAAACTCACAAAGTAGCACCAGGATCCCCTGAACAGGATGACCTGATGGTCCTTGGCATTGACTTCTACTCAGGGCCCCTTATCTGGATGGAATTCGGACTTTATCTTACACATGCACAGGATGACCATTGTTTCTCTCTGGTCTAGGGCAAACATTCAATACTTGTAAAGATACAGAGATGGGTCATCTTTTTGGTTTCCCCAAATTCAAACGCTTGGAGAGCTTGACCAATTCTCTGAAGAACCGAGTCAACTTTTGTGCCTGACCATCTCAGAGATACCTCTCAAAGACCCTACACAGAGCTCGGCACAGAAAGATCAGGATAACGGATCCCACCACTCACCACCTCCCTGGGCCATCACACTGCATCCTCTATCTGAACAGGTGGGTTTATGGTAAAGACCGTCACTCAGACATCACAGGAGACATCTGAGTCATCTCTGGACAATTGAAAGCGAAGGAGGAGACCATGATTCCCCTCCTCCCACTTTAATAATGTTTTTTTTTTTTTAATTTTTGAAAATGGTGGTAAAATACCATAATACAAAATGTGCCATCATTTTGTAATCATTTTTAAGTGCACAGCGCAGGGGCATTGGGCACATTCACACTGTTGTGCGACCATCCCCACCATCTGCCTCCAGAACTTCCCATCATCCCAAACTGAAGCTCTGCCCCCATCAAACACTGATTTCCTGTTCCCATCCCCAGTCCCTGGCCCCACCATCTACTCTCTGTTTCTATGGATGGGACTCCTCTAGAAACCCTATATAAGTAGAGTCACATGGGATTTGTCCTGCGTCTGGCTCATGTCACTCAGCATCACGTCCTCAAAGTCCATCCACGTCATGGCAGGTGTAAAAGTCCTTCCTTTTCAACACTGAGTAATATTCCACTGTGTGGGTGGACCATTCATCTCTCAGTGGACACTTGGGTTGCTTCCCCTTTTGGCTACTGTGAATAATGGTGAATAACCTGACATATTTTATGGTACCTGCTTTGTGTTATGGCACCACAGATCTTTCAAGTTTCTTCCAAAACAGGCTGGTTGTAATTATTTTTCAGAGGTCCCCTGCCTCTGAATTTGGCAGATCCCAAACCAGAACTGAAGCAGAGTCTCCTGATGGCCCAAACAAGTGTCCCTCTAATGATCCTCGCCGAGACTTGCTAGGTCCCACCTTGAGAAGGTGAGCGGTAGGATAGGGAAAGGCATTTGGCACCATGAGGGACATGTAGGAAAATGAGACACATCCTCTGTCCTCTGGGAGTTTACAATCTTTGGGAAACAGAGGACATATGCAGGAAATAATGACTCTCATAAGAGATGACCTCTAAAGCCCAAGGAGGGAGAGGCATCCCATTGTCCTCTCCCATGGAGTCTGGGAAGTGGGACCTTCCAGCATTGATGTGCGATAATTTGCATGAAGAATGCCAAGCAAGGAAGCCCCTGTGTACCGCAGCATTCAGAGTTCCTATGGGGGCTCCGTCATGGAGGCACGACTGATAGATGGATCCATCGATTGCCCATATGGTTGATGTCAGTTAGCCTCCAGCTCTACTGATACTACATGACCCCAAATCCACCACCCTACATGAGTACCTGGCATGGCTGGCCCCACGCTGAGCGAAGTCTACCCCGTGTGCCAATACCCAACCCAAATCACATCCTTAGACAATCCAGTGTGACCCAAGCCCTTGCCCCAGGCAAAGGCTGCTCTGTCCTGGATGAGCGTGTCTCGCCAAATTCATACCCCCAATATGGTGGCATTTGGAGGTGCAGCCTTTGGGAAGGGGATGAGGTCATGAGGGTGGACCCCCCTGATGGGATTATGGTCCTTGTAGAAGAGACCCCAGAGAGCCTCCTGGTCCCTTCCACCATGACAGCCATCATCTGTGAACGAGGAAGAGGATCCTGCACCAGGTAAAAGTGCACACCTGGATTTCAGACTTCCAGCCTCTAGGATGGCGACAAATAGACACTGTGCATAAGCCCCCCAGTCTATGGTATTCTGTTATGGGTTCCTCAACGGACTAGCACCTAGATAGTGCTATCACGCATCCCACCCAAAGGGCTGCGACCTCCCAGAAGAGCCAAGGGAAAAGGCCAGTGCTCTCTTCAGGCACCTTAAATCTTTACTATTTATTCATATAAGAAGCACCTTAAACTCTTTACTCCTTCCTCCCATAAAAAGGCTCCTTTTCTTCCCCCAGATTGAAAGACCCCTGCGAAAACCACTTCATGCCAAAAGGCAAGAGGAAATAGCTAAAATTTACAATTCCTTCGTCTGCCTTCAACAAACCCAACACCCTCTTTGGACGGTCACCTTCCTGTCCGGACCCGCGGTGGCCACGGCCCAGCCACACACCAGGCCACGCCATGGGTCCTGGAGGCAGGAACCAGCCCTTCCAGGAGAAGAGCACACAACCCCGCCAGCCAGCGCCACCGCTCAGGGGCTCTGCCTTCCAGGCCAGCCGGCGATGCCCCCTTTCTTGGGAGATTAAGACCCTATTTGTTTCCATCATGTGCTGCTTCATCCCTAATGGGCGACCAGTCTGCCGCAAAGCCGTCTTCCTGACAGCGCATGCCAAGGATGATTAGGGGCCCCGCGAGGGATGCTCTCCGCACCCTCCGTGCGTGGCATCTAATCACTTCCCCGCAGACAGCCGAGCCCTCCGACAGCCGGCCCCGCGCTCTGCCAGTCCCCCTCCCTCCCCGCGTCTCGTGCCTGCGTCTGGCTGGAAACAGCGACGCTCCGTACGGAAACTATGCCTGGCTGTAATTCTCACTGACAAAAACAAAGACGACATGCTTACATAATTGGTGACACCTCTTCCTGACTACGTCTCGTCTTCCATTCATTAGGCCGCCACAGCACCACACGCGTCCCCCTGTCCCGGAAATACAGGGACGGTGGAGGTCGGCACGGGCGGCCACCGCGGGTATTCTTCCTAAAATCGCCCCAGACCTCCGAGCCCGGCTGCCCCGCCAGGATCCCTCACGCCTGGCGCAGCCAACGTTTCATGAAATGTTCCTCGCTGGGGGCAGAGGTCACCGCACGCTGATTCCTGCAGGTAACCCAGGGCGGCTCGCACTCCTCACGCCCGCCCGCTCACGTCTGGAGTCTGACCAGGCACGAGGCCGACGACGCGGCCGGCTACACCCTGGTGCCTGCAAATTCAGCTCAGCTGCAAGCTCAGGGCCGTCTCCAGCACGCTCCTCAAGTCAAGGGCACCCCTGGACAGCACCCCCGGGCTAGTGCAGGCTTTTTTTCCACAGTTGCCAGTCACTCTTTGTAGCTTTTCCCACGTCCAGCCTGCAAGGGCTCCCCGAACACAGATCTCCATCCAAACCACATCACAACATTCACGGATGGAGCTGCTCCTTCTCCCCGTGGGCTGAGGGGCAGCCCCCGGTTTATGCACGTTCAACGCCTCTGTTGTTTATCAGCACATCTTCAACCACTTCTCTCGAATGGCTGGGGTTAAGGGAGGGGGGAGTGGGGAACGTAAAGGAAAGAAGGAAAAAGAAAGAAAGCGTTTGCCAAAGCCCTTCAACCCCAAGTGTGGAGGAAAAAATTGGAACCACATGCGTCTGATTCATTTAGACTGAACTCGCAGCAATTGGCCGGGTCAGAACACTTGGATTTCCAGAGCAAGTCCGGAAGTGCCCCTCCCGCTGAACAACGGAGAAGCACTTTGTTAGCAGATAGTTCTTCTTACCCCAAAGAGAGGCCTGGGTTCTCCACTGAACGCCAGGAAAATCCAGGAGACGGAACTGGGCTGGTGTCCGAATGTTTCCACTTAGCCCCGGCTGGCGGTTTCTGCAGGAAAAGACCCTAACCTGTTTCGGCGGGGACGGACTTCGCACCTCTTTGGGGGGCTGGATCTGCACCTGAAAAGCTGTTTTCTGGGGGGAAAAATGAGACCTTCACCATGTTGCCACATCCAAGCAGACACCGCCGTAAGGGTCGGTGTGAGTGGGGGACAGAGGGAGCAGAGTGGAGCTCGGTACGCGTCTCCACCCTGGTCCTGATGCTCATCTTGCTCTCTGGGCTTCCCAGAATGACCGCTCAGACGTCACCTGCCCAAGACAACGCCGGGTACAAACCTCCCACCCGTGAGATCGACGCAACGGCAAAGCACGACGTCCGTGATGATGTTAGCACAGATTGCAACGCATGACCATCGCCGGCGGCCCTAAGAGGGTCAGACGGCCCCGGAAAGCGCCGGCTTGGCCTTGGTGACTCCATCCACAGGCGGGCGTGGAAAGAAACGTCCGTACGAGCGTGTGTAGGCACGGACGTCTCCCAGACGTGGCTGGGGACACACATGACGGACTTGTACGCAGCAGTCCTACGTCCGCCTGCTCATGATTTCCCGGGAGCGAAGGCCCCGCAGTGGACAAGCAGATACCGTCCTGGTCCTCCTAGCGCGTGAGGTCCAGCAGGTAGGATGATGTACGTGTGTGATCGCAGGTGGGGGAGGGCGTGCGTGGTCACTGTGAGCTCTTATGCAGCAGGTAAGCAGACGGACCCGCCGCGTGTGCCTATCCCATGCACACGTACGTGATTGTTCATAAATATGTTGGCATTTTCTGTGCAGCGAAGCACATGGTGTTGCTGACCCCAGAAGTTAGCATGGGTTGTCTCTGGACGGCGACATTAGTGTTGAATTTCCCTGTGTCTTTTTTTCTATCTATCTGCCCCCCCCGCTGCCCCCAACACACACACACACACACACGCACGCACACACACACGCACATGCACACACTTTTTTTAATTAATAGGCTACTTATGTACCAGGGCAAAAACCCCCTACAAAAACCTGTTCACTTCCCCTAATATTGTGCTTGCAATTAGGATGTCCTGCCGCCAACTGGTGCGAGGGAGTGACCCGAAGGTCTCACAGGCAGACTTCCATAGGTTAGCTCCATCATGGGGGAAAAGCAAGAGGCCCGTGGACGGTCCGGGAAGACGCGCTGGCATGCCACAAGACTAGGCTTCGGGTCAGAGGAGGGAGCGATTTGAGCACGTGAACCCAAGCACGGTCTGCATTCCTGCAGCCGCCCCTGCACCTGGGGGCCCCACACCGGTGGGTTCAGCTGCCCCAGGGCGGGGGGCGGGCGTCGTCCCACCACACACCTGTTCCGGTCACCAGGAAACTGAAGGAGGTAGCCCTATGCTGGCGTCTTGGCCCGAGCACCCTACACTGCCTTATATACCAGTCCCTGTAGCTGAGTTCCCTCCTTCGTGGAGACAAGCCCACTCGTAAATGTGCTGGGAGCTCTGCCCTCCTCCCAGCTGCCGGCTTCCTCATTCACACCTCCTAGAACTTTATTCTCAAGAGACACATCCAGGACCTGAGGGTCCTCCTGGGTCCCACCAAATCTCTCAGAATAGAGGCTCTCCATGAATTCTTCTCTGCAGAGCCAGGCTCTGGTCTCCACTTCCCACCTCAATGTCCCTGCTCCTGTCTGTCAAGGCCGCACCATGCCTGTGGCCACCCACCCACCTTTGCAGGACATGCATGTGCTGGGCGGCCATAGCAAATTACCACAGACCGAGTGGCTCAAAACCGGGAATTCATTGTCCCCCCAACTCTGGAGACCAGAAGTCTGAGATCCAGGCGGGGCAGGGCCGCTGAGATCCAGGCGGGGCAAGACGGCTGGTGCTCCCTATGTAGACTCCAGGGGATGGTCCTTCCTGCCTCCTTCAGCTTCCAGGGTCCCTGGGCTCATGACCACGTCCCTCCCATCTCTGCCTCCATCCTCACGTGGCTTCTCCTCTGTGTCCGTGTCTCCTCTTCTGTCTCTTACAAGGACACCTGCCATTGGATTTAGGGCCACTCCAATGACGTCATCCTAACTTGATAACGTCAGCAAATAAGACCTAATTTCCAAATAGCATCCCTCTGGGCGTGTACTTCACGCAAGGAAGTGGCTCCAAACACCAATCAGGCTGACCCGCCCTTCACACCTGGCGGCAGACTGGAGGCCCCGCCATCTCTCACCTGTCTGGGAAGCAGCGTGGGCAGATTCCCAGCCCCGGAAACCTTCCCCCACCCCACCCCATCACTGTGCACCTAGAGGTCCTCACGCAATCTCAAGTCGTCTTTCCTCACGGGCCTGGAAACACAAGCTCATCACCTCCATGACATCGTAACAGTGATCACTACTCATCCCTAGCAGCAACAGCCACTATTAATTACTCTTACAGCAAGCAGCACCCCATAAAGATAATAACCGATGATCCAACGACACGGAGACCGTGCCAAATGCCTTCCCCGTAAGGTCTGTAGTATTGTCACCCACACCACACAGACGAAGGAGCTGGCGGTGTGGACAGCGAGTAATAACCTCAGACAGCCCTGTCCTCACCCCCCATGTGGCACGCAGAGCCACCCTCCAAAGACGTCACAGTGGACCATGTGTTTGTTCCTCTTCAATGTTCTTTGTTGGAACCTAACCCACCACAGTGGGATGTTGTTAGCACGCGGGGCCTTGGGGAGATCAGCTCGTGAGAGTGGAGCCCCCACGATGGGATTCGTGTCCTCATGAAGGAGACCCCAGGGACCCCATCACCCCTTCTGCCATATAAGGCCAGCAGCGAGAAGGATGCCATGGGCAGCGGGCCTTCCCGTGAGCTCGCCGGCAGCACCAGATCTCGACATCCAGCCCCCACAACTGTAAGAAACAAATGTTTGCTGTTTGTAATCCCCACGGTATGTGGCGTCCTGTTACGGCAGCCATGGCAGATGGACTGATGTATCCACATCCTGATCCCCAGGACGTGGTGTCAGGCTGCCGGTCTCCAAGCCTGGGGGGACGGGGGACGTCAGTACCTGCTGCTTTATACCACCCGGCGTGTGGCCTTTTGTCGTGGCCTCCCTGGGACACTGCCATGTGTGTCTTTCTGGGAGAATTCACTGTGAATCCTGAATGCTGGCTAGCTGGTGCACCAACGTGGAGGGGTATCGGTGCTGCTCATCCTGCTCCCTCCCCACCTGCAAATCTCTCTATCCCGGGCCTGTGGCTTCCTCAGCCAATCACTGTACACCATGAACCAGGATTCCGCTCTGAAAAATCACAGGTCCCAGTATTCGCTGCTTGCCTGCTCTCGTGGAACTAGAAATCACTCCCGCTTATGTTGAGTAGAAACTATTTTTCTTAGCACCAGGAAAAGTGCCGGTATCGTGGATACCATTATTTCAGTGTCTCTGAAGGACTCTGGGGCCTTTGTAAACCCAGACAGACTTGCAGGCAACTTTCTAGAATGTTCCAAGAGCTTCAGCCCAGCTGCAGAAACATCCATACATATGGCCTCCGTTGGCGATTGCAAATGACAGAGATGCCCCCATTAGGTGTGTGTGGGAGGGAGGCACAGACTCAGAGGCTGGGTTGTGGCCTCAGCATGGAGGGGACCCAGAAATATATGTGACCCCCCGCCCTCCTGTCTCTGCATCCTCATGATGAGCACCATGCACGCCCATGCACGACCCCTTCCTAAGGTGGTTAGCTCTGCACTCATAGTTAATGTGTGCTTTCAGAAAATAGTAACAACAACAGCAACTCTACAGGACAAAAGGGGTGTCAGACAAGAGGTTCCGCACTCCGTGGTGTGGGCGTGGTGCAGCCTTCATCTTTCCCTTTGCGTCGTAAATACTATTCACCACGCGACCTTCAGGTTCATCCTATCTTCAATCGTACCCGGTGATTTAGAACAAAACACTTTGAGATACAACAGAAGGTGTTTCCATTCTACCAGAGGCACACAGTGGGGACAGAGTGGGGACCAACAGCCCAGACTCAGGGGTTGCAAACCTGCATTAACCGCGGGCCGGCATGCATCGGCTACAAGACTCCCCGGCAAATGCTCTGCTTGCCAGAATGGATGTGGTGGAGAATGAGAACCTTCTGGTCCCCATCGTCAGAAAGGACGCACCGGGGACCCAGAAGACACTGGTCCTCTTCGTCAGAGAGGACGCCGTGGGGACCGGAGAGATGCCGGTCATCCTCATCATGGGCTGTTGTTTGCATCCGTCCCCATGCTCACCCCGAAATTTATGTGAATCCCATTGCCCGGCATGGGTTCCATTAGCAAGAACCTGGTCCATACAAAGCTAAGAATCAATCAACTAATATTCGGTGTCTCCAGTACCCAAAAGAAATGCAAAATACCTTCTTTCGACTCTCATTCGTGTTCGCCTTATTCTTTTTTCTCTCCCTTCGTTGAAAACAACTGTGTATTTTTCGTCCAACTCTTCTATTTTCAGCATTAGCCTGCAAAATGAGTGCTCACTTAACGGTTTTCCATGTTATCCCAATAGGAAGCAACTAGAGAGTTATGTGCCGTATTTCAGCAAAACAGGGGTGGGGGACATCTCGACTTCCTCAGAAACACCTCCCCTCTACTAACACAACCTGGTAGAATTTTTTGTCCTCCCTCTTACTTAGTTGCACTCTTAAATTGTATCTGAGACAGGCAAATCATGCGGAGGAATATGAAGAAAATTTCAGTCGTCTCCCTGTTGTGTGAGACCCACATACCAACCCCTCTGCCTCAGGGCACACAGTTTGTCAACGCCTAGCTCCCCATTGCTGCAAGAAAACTCAAAGATCATTGAGGACACGGACACGGTGCCCAAGCCAGCTCTCCAGTCCGAACCAGTAGCCGTCTCTGGTTTTTGTTCCAATACCACCTATTGGATCTATAAAGATGGGCAATCCTGGGGCCACACGTGGCAGACCACGTCCTGTCTCCATGAACTGTACCAGTTTAACTTCCAAGACCGTACTCATGTCCACTGCATTTAGGGCTGGGTTTTCAGTCTGCATTCCCGGCTTTCTGGTCTCCCTGGGATTCACCATCCCAGGCCATGCTGTTTCTTTCTCCCCCATCTTACAAACTCAGAATGGCGGCCAAAGCAAGAATGTGTTTGTAGATGCGAACAACTTGATTTGTGTTAGGAAGGGAGCCCTCTACATGTTAATCCAAGCCAATTGGATTAAAAAATAATAATTCTTTAACTCCTTAGAGGCATTGGGCTCTCCCTCTGCCCCATCATCCCCTCTGAGCCTCCGGCTGAGTAGGTCCTGAATTATAAATATTTAGACACAGATCAAGACCTAGAAAAATCCTCCATGACTTCCCCGGAGCCACTGGGCGGACGCTGGTGCCCACGCCCACCTCTGGGAGAAAGGGGTATCGGAATGCAATCCATGGAGCTGAACCCAAAGGGCTTTGGCTGGGAACCATGTGCCAACAAAATTAGGATAGGAATGTTCCTAGCGGTTGCCCGAGAAAAGCATCATGGACTCTGGGCGCAAGATCCGACCTCTGCAAGGCTGGTTTGCAAAACACACAGGGCAGAACTATGTGTCCTCAGGAAGCCCGGCCCTTCTGGAGGGTTCCTAACCCAGACAGGAGGGCACTGAGGCCAGAGAGGGGCCCCTCCCACCCCCCCCCAGGGACGTGGACACTGTGGGTTTGCCACGTGGCCTGGAGTTCTCCATTCTTTTCTGGGACCAGAGCGGCCAGAGGTTCTCCGGCGTTTTCCTTTTTTTTTTTAATGCTCTTCACGCACAAAACCGTTCGGGGTGAGGGATGCCACAAATCAGCAGTATAATTAGCTCTGCCCTTCCTGGCCGCCCCCATTCGTATTCTTGGCACAAAGTGTATTAGTTTTAAGGATTCGTTTAGTTTTCCTTTGCTGGGAGATAAATTCAAGAAAAGCAAGGGAGGAACGTAACGCGGGCTGGGCATTCGTGGCACCGACCCCAACACAGACTCTCTGCCTTCCCTAGCGCCCACGCATCATAAATATGGAGCCAGCCACCCAGCGGACCCCATGATGCTCGCTTCCCGCCCACAAACCCAGAAGGCTCCCCGCCTCCCACCAGCAGCGTGCCTCTACGTTAGAAGATTTATAATAACAGCGCGCTGAGGTGGGGTCTGGTTATAAAAACGTTCTTCGGGAAACACAGAATGAAATATAATTATAATTTAGCCGTACCCTTTAGAAGAAACAAGCCTGTGTTCTGCACCACCCAGGGTTTGTTAAAGCGAAGACTTTTAAATCGCCCCCCTGCCCTGCAAATCCACCAGCTTTGCCGCGAGGGGGGTTTGGCGGATCACGACGTGGTTCTCTCCCGCCCGCCATGCATGGGAAGCTCACGTGGGAGTGTCGCTTTGTGGTCCACGTACAGACGTGTCTGGATAGATCCAGGCTGTCGGGGCCGTCACGCAACCGGAGAGCCAGCCACGGTCCTTCTTGCTGCGCGGGTTGGGAAATCGGGTGTAGAGGGTTTGTCCTGAATGTCTACAGGTGGTCTCGTGCTTTTGCGTTGGGATAGGAATGTATCAATTGGGGTAGTGGTGGAGGAGGCAGAAGGTGGGGTATGCGACCGAGTCATTGCTCAGATCTGCCGCGTGCTGGGGGCCCCAGAATCCTGGGACGAAGGGCAAGGATGTGCAAATTGCGTACTAGTCATGCAGTCATGGAGGGCGCCCTCCAAGAGGTCTGACCAGCATCCTCAACAAGAATTCACCCTGAGATGATGAGAATATTGATGGCGGTCCTCCAAGCCCATGCCATGAATGAAGACCCCCCCCAAGACCCAAGACCCTCCACGCAAAGGGTCCTTCTGTTTGCTCCTGCACAGGCAGGGAATGGTCATGTCTTCTTGGCGAATGGGATCACTTCAGGGAAACTTCAAAACCTCCCGCAAGATCCGAGAACGATTCTTTCCCTGCGAGATCACACTCTTGCGTTGCGTCTTGTCAAACCGCGTCGGACGGCTTTCCACCTGTCCGCTCGGGATATTTTCATCATCTGCCAACACGCCCCACTGAGCACATTTCCACGAGACTCAGCCCCAGCAGGTCCCCTGTTGCGTTTTGTTCCGGTCATCTTCCTTATATCTGCTTGCGCGCTGCTGAGTAATCCCTTGCTGTGCTCCGTGCTTCTGTTTCAGGTGCTCACAAGCTAATGGAAGACCCTCCGATAGCGACTCAGCCATATTGATGTACTGGAACCCTTTCCTGTTTCCTCCTAATCAATGAGCCTCTCCTTAACACCTTCAGCATTCTTCTCCAGGATCCGTCGCATCAGCCCACACCAGACTGTCCCGAGGTTCCCGAATCTCCTCTCTCCTGGGCCCCGTGGGTTCTCCTCATAGGATTCCAGGGCACGCGGGAGCCCCCCAGCCACCGCACCCTAAACCTTCCTCAAAGCTGCAACCTCTCCTGTTCCCCACACACGTGTCCGTGCCTCGTAAGCTCGCACCAGGGTGGGCCTCTTCAAATGGTTTCAGACCATGTTTCTACCTTCCCTGCGTTGGGTCTTTGAGCTTGTTACTGGCGTTAGCAGCATCCAAAAATGCACCTTCATCGGCGAAGGTCATCAGGATGCTATCTGCCCTTGTGTGTTTGCCTGGTTTTAGGATATACTTTTATATATTTTTTTGCCTTTTTTTAATTGACGTATAATTAACGTACAGTATTATCTTAGTTTCAGGTGTACAATCTAGTGATTTAACATTTCCATACATCTCCCAGTGCTCATCACAACAGGTGTGCTCTTTCATCTCCATCCCCTAGTTCACCCTCCCCGCACCCAGCTCCCCTGTGCTGACCTTCTGTGCGTTCTCTGTAGTTAAGAGTCTGTTTCTTCAAACTGAGGGTTGCAGGAGGGGAGGTGGGCGGGGGTTGGGGTAACTGGGTGACGGGCATTCAGGAGGGCACTTGATGTATTGAGTGTTATATGCAAGATGGACAAACGGGCTCATGTCGAGGGCAGGGGAGGTGGCTTGAAACGTCGTCACTGGGGACACACGGGGAGCCTCCCGCAGAAGAACAGTGCTGGTAACTGATTTCAACACGCTGAAACCGTTGAGATAGAAACGCATCCTTGAATCCACAGCGACCCTCACAAAGAGACAGCAGGACCACGCCTACCACCCCCAGCATTGCCGGCCACCGTGATCCAATCCCACGGGAGGCCACGGGCTCAGGCAGGGACCCACCGTGGACACCAAGCAGTGCTCCGTGGCGGCAGGGATGCCCGGGGGCCAAAGCACCGCCGTCCAGCTCCTTGCTGGCTGCAAATGGGAACAACACACGTGTTCCAGAGGGGGACCCAGCCGTCCTCACTCCGCCACCCAACGACCCAGATTCCCACGGCCGGCGGTGGGACCACACGGCACGCAGCCCCGGTATCTCCTGGACCGAAGTTCGGACCTCGCCCTCAGGCCCCACCTCCATGCCCACGAAACGCAGAGGGTGGCCTCGCCGGGCCGACAACCCTGCCCGAGACCATCGGGCGAGTCCAGACTTCCAGCTCTTGCTGACACTTGGGACACTCAGTGCGTCTAAAACAAGACACGTGGGAGAAGCATTTTATATGGACACCGTGCAGACGTCACCACCGATGGGGCCCACGAAACTGGTAAAGGGCTCGGTGTTGCACAATGGGACATGCCTCTATTTATCGTACGTACTTATTGCTTCATGCAAATAAGCACATTTAGTGTGATTCAAATAAATAAAATCACTATTTATATAGTCAACTCATATTTTACATATCATGAAATATAAATACATATAAACTATACAAATATTATATTTTATAATTATGTATGATTGTTTCATACAAATAAGTATATTTAATATGATTTAAATAAACAAAGTTACCATTTATATAGTTAACTCATATTTTACATAATTTATATATAAAAATATAATATATATAAAATATATAAATATATTTTATAAATTACTACTTATTTCTTGTTTTATATAAACAGCATATTTAATATGATTCAAATAAATAGTTATTACATATTTAACTCATATTTTATATAACTTATATATAAAAATATAAATCATACATGTATAAATGTATATTATACTTTATATTATATTTTATATATTATAAATATTTTATTTTATAATTTATTGAATACAAAATTTATTCTTTTATAAAAATAAGTACATTAACATGATTTAAATAAAGTTACCATTTATATGTTCAACTCATATTACATATAAATTATATATAAAATATAAAAATAGAAATATACATAAATATATATTTCATAATATATTGTACACAAAATTTATTGTTTTATATAAGTAAGTACACCTCATATAACTTAAATAGATAAAGTTAGTAATTATGTATTTAACTCATTATATTTAACTTAGTTATAAACATAAAAGATATATAAAATATAGAAATATTACATTTTATAATTTATTATATATTATTTTATATAGATAAGCATATTTAATATGATTCAAATAAAGTTACTATTTATATATTCAACTCATATATAACTTGGTTATAAATATTAAAAATATATAAAAATACATAAAAAACTAATGATGTAATGTATGGTGGTTAACATAACATAATAAAAAAAGTTTAAAATATATAAAATATATAAATATTATATTTTATAACTTATTTTATATTGTTTTATATAGATAAGTACATTTAATATGATTCAAATAAAGTTACTATTTTTTTTTAAGATTTTATTTATTTATCTGAGAGAGAGAGAATGAGAGACAGAGAGCACGAGAGGGAGGAGGGTCAGAGGGAGAAGCAGACTCCCTGCCGAGCAGGGAGCCCGATGCGGGACTCGATCCCGGGACTCCAGGATCATGACCTGAGCCGAAGGCAGTCGCTTAGCCAAGTGAGCCACCCAGGTGCCCAAATAAAGTTACTATTTATATATTTAACTTAAATGTCACTTGTATGTAAAGTACAAAAATATGAATATACATGGAGTATATAAATATTATAGTTTAGAATTTATTGCATATATATTGTTTTATATAAGCAAGCATATTGGGTGGGATTGAAATCACTAGGTTGGTCTTGCCAGATTTCACTCGTCTCCTCACATAACCATGCATGTGACTCACACGTATGCAAACACACATATATACGAACCGTGCACAAAGCCAACTCTCCGAGGCAGGTGACGAATTCCCAGGTGCTCTTTTCACATTTTCACATTTTTTTTCACATTTCTCTCCGCTCCTTTGTACCCTCGGCTGTGTTTTCTCCCCGTAATAGAAGTTTGCGGCTATGAGAACCCCAGGCAGATGTGATGTCCACGCAGGCTGAGGTCACAGAGGCCCCCCCCCCGGGACGTGTCCCCGCATGCCCCTCACCGGCCAGACCACTGCAGCATCAGTGGGTAGGGCGTGCTGGGGGTGGGTCTCACCTGTGGCGGCCCCCACCTGGGCGCCTGGGACCGCCGCCATGCTCAGGGACCCTGCCTTGCTTGGGTCATCCTACCTCCTCCCCGCTCCAGCGTCTGTCCCCGCTCTTTTTTTTTTTTAATTTAATTTAATTTTCATTCCTGCCCTCGGAGGAGCCGACAACAGCTGGTCCCATTGAGCTCCCCCTGCTCCAACCCCGAGGACCGTTATTAACTTTCCCTTCAGCTGCTCCTCTGGGATTTTTCCAGGGCCGGCGCATGCAAATCACGGCCATTGGTATGCAAACGCCCCGTGTCCCCCTCCTTGTCTGGCACACCTGGACTGGGGCCTGGGGGCAGAGCCCCAGCCTCCCCCCCACCCCGGCTGGACTCCCCGCGGCCTCCAGATGCGTCTAGACTCCGGCAGGGAGGACGGCGCTAATTGTTACAGGAGAGTGGACGTTGAAAAGCAACCCACTGGGGCGCGTGCGATGTGGCGGGATCCAAATGCTGCCTTAAAAAAAAAATCGGAACACAGCCACCAAAGTCCTAGCCCAGAGTGGGGCTTGCCACCAAACCCCACTCCCAGGGAAGCCCCTGTTAACGGGGCCACTGAGAAGCCGGCTCCCCAGATCCTGGAGTCCCTGGATCGAGTCCTGCATTGGGCTCCCTGCACAAAAGGCTCTGAGTTTGGCAAGAGTTTAAAACCGGGGAACTGCGGCTACAGGACAGAGAGATGCCCGAAGAGAGACGTTTGCCTGGGAAACGTGGCAGGACGTGGCCAGAGAGGAAGAGGCCTTCCTCCGTGCCGTCCTCTGTGGAGTGTCCGTTGGGAGAGACAGAAACAGGGGACAGACATTGGGGCAGTAGGGCGAACACAGGGAGGAAAACCCAGATGCAGGCAGTGGGAGGCATCTGAAGCCCGTGGCCCAAAGGACAAGAGGAGGCATTCGTGGCAAGAAGTCCGTGACCCAAAGGACAGGAGGAGGCATTCATGGCCAGAAGCCTGTGGCCCAAAGGGCAGAAGGCAGACGTGGCCAGAAGCCTGTGGCCCAAAGGACAGAAGGCAGACGTGGCCTGAAGCCCATGGCCCAAAGGACAGGAGGAGGCATTCGTGGCCTGAAGCCTATGGCCCAAAGGACAGGAGGAGGCATTCGTGGCCTGAAGCCCATGGC
>NC_058419.1:126272115-126289649 GCF_002201575.2 Neomonachus schauinslandi
TGGCCTGAAGCCCATGGCCCAAAGGACAGGAGGAGGCATTCGTGGCCAGAATCTTGTGGCCCAAAGGACAGGACGTGGACGTGGCCTGAAGCCCATGGCCCAAAGGACAGGAGGAGGCATTCGTGGTCTGAAGCCCGTGCAAAGCATAGGAGGCAGACATGGCCCATCTGTGGGCAGGTGTGAAACCAACACCTGTGTATGAACTTTGCTCCCCGCAGATGGCCCCTGAGCGAAACCACAGACGGGAGCCCCAGTTCGCTCGACAGCATCGTCCAGGGCTTTGAAAACCCTGCAAATTTTCTACTAGAGCTTCCTCGGTAAAAATCCCCCTGATACCGCGGCTTGCCCTGATGACGGACGGGAGTAGATCCGACCGACAGACGCCCCATGCCGTACCAGGAACAGAGGCGGCATCCACACGGGGCCCCCACGCCCCCAGGACTCAGTCTACTGGGCACTTTGCTGTCCCAGACCACCACCCACCACCTCGGTTTCCCCGACGAGCAGACCTCCCCACCCCCCTCCCCTTTCTGGGACCAGAAGCATGAGGCTCAGGGACCATGCTCGGCATGAACACAATCCCAGCCTCTCGTCTTTTCCATCAGAAAAACGCACCATGCCCATCGGCTCCATGGGAGCCCAGCGTGGACACTTCCTCCCCGTACAGGTCTTACTGAGCATGTCTCCCGTGCTTAGCCACAAAGCAGTGTGTGCAGTGACGGGAACATCTGCAAGCCCCGACGCCGGGCCGAATCAACCCAGAACGCCACACGCAGCAGCCTTCCTTGTTTTTAAGGGAACTCTGCCTCTTGGGGACTTTCCTGTCCGTCCACCTCATTAAACGTGTGGCACCTCAGAATGCTGTCGAATTACCATGCTGAGCCCCGAAGCGCGCCTCCTTCCCCCCTCGATGCGGACGGGGGTCCCGGGAAAATGTCTGCAAGCCAGCCCGCGTGCACGGTGCAAAGTATCCACCTCGTTGGTGGAGTATCGGGGGAGACGCAGGAAAGGGTCTCTGCTCCCAGCCGGCGAGGCCAGATCTCAGAGAAGCACAGCGTTGCAATTCCGGTCCCCACCTGTCCGCCGGCCCCGCTAGCTTTCTTTTCCTGCACCCTGCACGCCTTCCCCCATCCCTGCTCCCCGTCCACATTCCGGGTCTTTAACCACAGGATGCAGGCCTTGCCCTAGGAGCGGGGTCGGGCTGTGGGCAAACCTGTGATCCATCATGGTCATTCGCAGACAACATCCCATTGTTCGCAGGGCCTTCTCCCGCTTTCCCTACAGACTCTGCACAAGAGTCTGGGTTAGGAAAGCCCACCGGGCCGCGCCCCGTCGGCTCCGAGGGCCCGACATGCCCACATAGGCCACAGGACAGAAGGACGTACTTTCGGTGACCCGGGAGCAGGCAGGTGTCTGGCCGCGAGCAGCCCTGCGTCCCCCATGTGAGGCGACGCCCCGGAGACCCCCGTCCGTCCGTCCCCGCCGCGCACACAGCCCCCAGCCCAGTGCCGGTGACAGGGGACTGTCACCTCCCCGATAAAGACACAAGCATCCTCACCGACCTTGAGAGCCGACAGGCAGCGTGCACTTTGATCTCATTCTATTTGCCATGTTTTGACGCATGAAGCTGTCACATAAAGAGGGGTTCAGACACGGCCCTCCCGGCCTGCCCGGGCCACGGCATGGACGGCGGAGGAAACAGAAGGGCTCCCGCCCAGCCACAATCATGCGTCTGCCAGCGCACAGCAGAGGGTCGGCGTGGTCCTCTTGGCCTGTGTGGTGCCCGTCGGATCGAAACCCCACTGTCTCCCCGCCCCGCCCCCAATGTCAATGAACAGGCGATGTTTTCCGTGAGCGGGTTGGGCTGTGTGCACGGTCCTCGCTCACAGACCCCGCCGTTCTATGGATTCCGGAGCTGACGGAGGCCCCGGGAGGGAGGCCTGGGGGCTGGTTGCCGGGCTATGTTCTCACGGTCACTGTACTAACCGCTTTATCAGGGTGTAACTCACACCCCAGACCTGTCTCCCCTTTGCACGTCCGGGGTCCTTAGCACAGGGCTCTGCGACTTCCAAAACGTTGTCATCGCCTGGCGGAGGCCCCGTCCCCATTGGCAGCCGCTCTCCAGCCCCTGGAACCGTTCAGCCTCCCTCTGTCTCCGTGGATGTGCGCGATCAGCACGTTTCCCATAACGGGGGATCCCATGCAGTGGAACCTCGTGCATCTGCTTCGGCCGCTGAGCGTCGTGTCCTCGAGCTCGGTCCACGGGGCTACAGGTGTCAGGGCTCCTGTTCACGGCCGATCCTACTCCCCTGCGTGCATGCACCTCCTTCTGTTGATCCATCCGTGCATCGCTCGATGTGTGGGTCATTTCCGGCTAGCATGGATTGCGCAGCCGTGAACACTCCACTCCCACGAGGGGATTTCTGGGGCACGCGGCAACTCCACGATTCAAGTTCTGGGGCTTCCTGAAGACTTGGCTCATTCTTGTTTGCCCCACTTGTCTCGCCGATCGCTTCCACAGACTGATTTCCTGGTTACCCCTCCAGGGAGCCGGCTCTCTCCGTCAGCAGGACTACGCTCCACGGGGTAGGAGCCCCAGAACCGGGGGGGAGGGGGCAGGCTGGGACAGCTGGAGAGGTTGTGAGCACACATGCAGGGAGCCTGTCTGTTCTACAGGGTGTTGTGCACAGAGGGGACGGATCGGCCAGGACCTGGGCCCCAGGCCCCAAAGGCAGGGAGACAACATCCCACCCCAAAGTGGGTGACAGGACCAAAAGCTTCCCCGCCCTGTGCTCAGGGAAACTCCACGGTTAAGAATTCCCCCACCGCCTTGGTGTTCCCGGAACCGGCTTCCAGCCGAGAAACCCCGACCCGAAGGACTGGGACACGACTCCGTGGTACCCCCGGGGTCTCCGCACTTTGCCGACCCTTGAGCTTAGACCTGCACTGGATGCAGGACAGCCACTTCGTAATGGCTGTGCCTGGGGGGACCTCCCTTGATCAGTGTGGGGTCACCCTACAGGCTCATCTTCCCTCCACCCCCAGCTCCTTCTAGACTTGTGTTTTGTATTTGATTTTCTCAAAAAAAAAAAATAGCAAAACCCTGGATTCTGAGGAGGCTTGTGCAGAATGTGCTCCCACCAACCACGACAAAGGAGGGGACAGGCAGGGGGAATCAGGGAGCACCGGGGGTGGGGGCCAAGCGAGACCCCCAGAGGGGCGAGCTGGGGGGCAAAGCCCAGGATTGTGCTTGTGGACCCCGTGGGACAGGACATTCAGTCCAGAGTTGGGGAAGGGAGCAGGGCAACCGCACGTGGAAGCAAGTTTGCAGGGAGGAAGCAATTATCAGCTGCAGGGAACACGGACCCCGGTCACAGCCCCGTGGCCAACTTGCACAAAACCCCTCTGAGGGAAGAGCGAGCGTGGATGTGAGAACTGCTTTGTGCCCACGGGAGCATGGGAGGCGTGGGCCCGGGGACGGCGCCCACGCAGGATGGCACCCTCCTGTTCCCAGACAGTCACATTTACTGGGCGTAGCTCTGCGCCCAAGTCTTGTGGACACTGGAGGCCATGGCCCCAGGAACCGACATGGGGCTTGCAGACAGCGTTCGGGGTGGATGGGGCAGACGGGGCCCCGCGGGGTCTTGCTCTAAAATGCATCGTGTTTGCAGTGTTCTCAGCCGCGGGGAAACCTGATGACAGGTAGGGCAGCTTGTATAAACCTCCAGGGAATTCTGCCGAAGGGTCGTAGCTAATCCCACCACGTCCCATAGTCCATGGCCACAAAATGACAAACGTACAGAGACGGGGATGGACCCGTGGTCTCCGGGGGGCCGTACAGGGGGCGGGAAGGACGTGCGCAGCTGTGAAGGGTCCTCACAGGCGGGCCGGGTGGGGCTGCACAGATGCGCGTCCCCTGCTTGTGAATTGTGTACCAGGGATTGCCAAAATGCCGCCACTGCTCAGAACTGCATCAAACGACCACCTACTGTGTGTCTTAAAGACTGTGGAAACGGAGAATGACCTCCATAGACTCAGAAGATACATTAAGTGGACAAAAAAAAAAAAACATTTTTAAACGTTTAAAAATCTGTTACACTGTATGTGAATCTACAGCGATCTCCGCAAACTAAGTAAATACATCAACACAATGTTTTAAAATGTCTTCAACTCCAGGAGAATCTACAACGATCTCCATAAACTAATACGCAGACAAAAAATACTCCGAACCACTTAAAAATGCATCGCACTAGTAGACTTTTTTAGTGGCACGTGGTGCTCCTGAACAAAAATCAAGAATTTCCTTGTTGAGATGAGGGCACCGTAAAAAGAACAGCGGGGCACGGATGACGTCCGCACGGAAGGGACATAGAGATGGAAATGATGGTATCCGGAGACCCCGGGGCACAACGGACGAGGGAAGGAGAGGCCAGTGCCAGGCTGGAGTAATCAGGGAGGTCTTCACGGAGGAGGTAGCATTTGCCGACAATGTTACGCCCTAACAACGGAGACGGAGAAGTACTGAAGAACGGTCGGGACTTTATGGGGACTGGCGGTGTTCACACCGTCCCTGAAATAACGGCCCGCGAGGAAGACACAGGATTCCTTCCAGGGAGGCGGTGCTAGGGGGTATCACTCATTCTTGGCACAAGTGTTCCTAGAGCGCATCCCATGTGCCTGCATTGGAAAGGTGGCCCTAAATAAGACAGACACGACCCTATCTGGCTAGAGCGTCCCTTCTAGCAGGAACAGGACACTGTATGCAGAGTAGGTGACACATACACAGCGTGGTGAGGATACCCAGCCAGTGGTGAGGATACCCCTCGAACGTGCTGAAACAGGGAGGGCGTCGATGCTGCCCACGTGGGGCGATTTGCATTTTAAAGAACCAGACCATGAGGGTCTCGTTGAGAAGCTGCGGCTCCGCAACAACCGGGGCGAGGGGAAGGAAAAGCCACGTGGACGTCTGGGGAGAAGTGTGTGAGACACAAGAAACAGCCAGTGCAAAGGTTCTAGGGCAGCGAGACCATGTCTACACCTTCAAGGGACAGCACACCAGCTGACGTGGTGAACGGCGGGGAGGCTGGTCTCCCACGTCGTTCCCTGTCCTGGGGAGTACCGGTGGAAACACCAACAAGGGGTTTTCACCCTCCAGACTCTGTCTGTAACCCCATCCTGTAATGATCCCTGAAATTCATTCAGACCCCCTGCTTGATTCCACTGGTTGCTATGGTTTGAAGGAGAAACATAAATAGACCCGCAAAACTCATTTCGACCCACAAAGTGGCCCTGGCCATAGCCTGGTCTCACAAGGGCACTTCCATCTGAACGTGACCCCTAAGCGACGGATTCCGTATTTCCAGCACTAAGCCATCAGCTCGGTTTCAAGGACACAGAGTCACCTGATTATTTTTCCATCTTTGTTGTAAATTAATAGACTTGATATCTTTAGTGCAATTGTAGGGTTATAGGGACACCGAGTGGGAAGTCCAGAGTGTCTCCATATACCACAATCGTGGCAGAAAGACGCACAGTGGAACCGGAAAGAGGTCCCTGCAGGTTGCAGGTTAGAGAACAACTTGAGGGGTTTTTTTCATGAATGTCCGAAAAAGAAGAAGTGGGGGTTGGAAATAGGATGTGAATAACGTTCATTCAGCTGAGGATGAAGAAAACACGTGTGTTGGCTCCGGGAAGAAACCCAGGGCCCGGCTGCAGGGCCGTGAACATCCGTCATAAATCACAGCCACGTTGCAAGAAGCTCGATCGCTGGACAGTCCAGCTGGGCTGCTGTGTGTCCCGATACATGGATTCCTAACTGCCCCGGGAGACCTGCACTAGCGTTCCCGAAATGAACTTCTAATTCTCCATCGACGCCGCAGACCCTGGGTCCCCTCTTCCCCTGGGAAGGGGACCCGAGAGCATCGCAGCGGGCGGCTGACCTCCCCCGCCGGCTGCCCATCTCTGGTTTCCAGCGCCCCAGCTCAGCAAAGTGAGGTGCTCACATCACAGGGCTGGCCGCATGTGTCCAAGCACGCGTGTCCATGTGCGTGCGCGCACGCACTTGCGCTCGGTACGGGAAGGCGTGTGTGTGCGTGTGCGCGCAGGGTCACTGGAATGCGTGCGCGCATTCATGTGCGCGCGTCGACGGGAGCGCACGTAAGGCGGGTTCTCGGCGCCCGTGATGAAAGGCGAGAACGCTCCCCCGGCGGGGCGCCGGGGAACACGTGAGACTGTTTACCGGGTGCACGAAAGCAATCTGCTTCCAGATCAGATGTGCTGTGCACAAAGCACGTCAGGTTCCCGGAGGTCGCGGCGGGGCCGGCTCTGCACCACGGGGCAGTGGGGGCAGCCGTGCGGCCGGGATTCGGGGGAACCAGGCCCCAGCAGCGTGATGGCGGTTTCCGAAGAACAGAACACGCCTACAGGTCCGGGGGGAAGACGCGCTAGAAATGTGCCATGCTCTGACACACGCGCGCGCACACTCGGGGTGGCCCCGCTTTCCCTTCCAGGACGCAAACCTTCGACTCTGCCCACGGCGCTGATATTCTGCAGCCTGGAGCCGCTCTCCTGGGGCACAGGGTTTCCACGACCCTGGTCCAGAAGTGACCCTCCATCCGTGCCAAATGCAGCCTCAAACACCAGGCACGCACACAGAATCACCTCCTGAGGACGAAAGACGTGCCAGGGGGGTTAAGGGCCCCGCGTCAGGAACTGTAGCCCAGACCCCATGTTAGCAGGAACAGGGGAGGGGCCGGGTTTGTGCGTATTGGTACGTCTGCGCTGCACTGCGCTCAGAGCGCGCGGCCCAGCCCCTCTCTCCCCCGGGCACCGGTGCTACGTCTGCGGGCATTGCAAACAACGCCTTAAGCCGTTCCCAAACGCAGGTCCTGGTGCACCTGCTGTGGGGGCTTCTCTGGGCACCTCGCTGGGACAGGAGTGCTGGTCCGCGTGTGCGTGTCGGGCACGGACAACCTGCCCGGCGCCCATCTTACTGTAATGTCTATTTGTCTGTCTGTGTGTGTGTCTCTGAGCCGGCACCCTGCCCTCTCACTATCATCAGCACTCTGCCCGCACCTGACACGTCACTTCCGTCCTTGCACCTGGTGAATTCCCCTGCTCGGGTTCTGCAGCCGCAAACCCACCTTGCCAACTTCCTGGGATCAGCCGCACTTCATCCCCACGTGCATGTCGTTCCTCTGCCATTCTGCTTGCAGTGGGGATGCACCTTGTCAGGACACTCGAGATTCACCTGTAATTTCTGTCTAGTCTGGTGCCTTGTGACCAATCCCACGCTGGCCTCATGTAGGATTCCCCGGACGCGAGGCTCCCTCTTCTTGTAGAAATCAGCCCGTTTTACCAGAAGCTGTTGCTGTTCTGAGGGCGTCCTCAGCACCGAAGCACCAGTGACCGCCGGTTCCGGGCGTGATTCGTATTCGTCTGTGTTGTGTTGATGGTCCTGTTTCTGTGTTCTTGACGTGGATGCTCAGACCGTGAGCGTTTCCTCTTCGCTAGTAGGCACGGAAGACGAACAAGCTGCAGCTCATGCAAGCTCACAGGGGGATGCAAGCTACCAGCAGCAGGACCCCCAGGGCTGACGGGCGGTGCTGCTGGGTTGGGGGGACCCCCAATGTGATCTGAAGACTTGGACGGCTTGGGGAGATTCAGGGAGCACACACGCAGTTTGCAGGGAGTGGTTGGCGAGACGGTGGGCGGAGGGCTTCCTGGTGCCGTTCATCTTGACGCAGAAGGAAGGCCATCGTGGTGGCGACCCTGGCCCCCCTGTGGGGCTTCCCACGAATGCCCAGGGGGAAATGAAGGTCTAGCAGCCCACGGCCCCAGGCCCACTTCCCTCATACCCACTCGGGGACAGGAAGAGCTACCTGCCCGTTACCACCCTGAGGGTGACCCCAGGGGCTCCTACCTGGGCAGGTGTCAAATCCACCGTCGGACTGCCCACAGGACCCCCGGCAATGCCTTCCCTCCACTTCCTCCAAATGCAGTAATCGGAGTCAGATACGGGTCAGAGCAGACCCACCCCTCCTGCAGCGAGCGGAGGCCTGTCTGCACCGCCGGACCCGACCTGAGGGGCAGGGGCCTCCTGCTCCGGGGACCGAGTCCCTCCCGGGTGCCCCCGGCCACACTCAGGGCTCAACGGGGTCGATTGGGACTCACATGGGAGGAGCGGGGTCAAATCCGGAGGCGCTCAGGCGCCGGCTCTGTGGCCTCCGGGGCGGTCACTTGCCCTCTCTGTGCCTCACGTCTCTCGTCCCTGGAGCAAGGACTTCGGAGGCACTGAGCTCCCGGGGTGGGTGTGCAGGGCAGGTGAGCAGCACACGCAAAGCGCTCAGTGGTGCCTGCAGCCCCATCCTCACGTGGGCATCCTGCAGCTCGCGGACCTGTTCACTTGCAGTGCCCGGTCCTGTCCTGCACCTGAGCGTCCTCCTCGGCCCAGCGAGGCCAGGCCGCTCCCCGCGTCCAGCTGCACAGTGAGTGACGCCCCTGACGTTCGCCCCCAGGTGCCTCTGGCAGGTGCGGCCGGTCGCGCGTCTCTGGGCGCCGTGGGCACGGTCCGCCCAGGCAGCGGGTCCGGGAGCGTTCAGTGTGGGGGGAGGAGGGGAGGGCTGGGGGAGCAGACAGAGAGCTGCCACCTGCTCTGGGGGACGTGGGAACCGCGAGCACCGTTGGAAACTTTCATCAGAGGGAACCCGCGCTCTCTCTCTCTCTCTCCAGGGCGTGCCTCAGGCCGTGACCCATCCGCTCAGCGGGGGCTGCAGAGAATGCAGCTCTGGGCGCCTCTGTCCCTGCAAGCCCCCCGAGAAGGAGCCGCCCAGCGGGGAGAAAACACAGGACCAGCTTGGAGGAGGAGGCTCAGGTGCGTGGGACGCGGGCTCATGCACCTTCGTCCGTGTCTACTGCACCTGGATGCAGGACCCGGACACACAGATGCACAGACCCGGACACCCGCCGCGTCCCTGTTCTTCGTAGGGACGTCGGCACGCTGCCCCGCTCGGCAGACTCACCATCTCAGAGCAAATAATGACATCCCCGCGGAAAAACCCAGTAAGAAGAAGAGGGCTGTGTCCGTCTCCTGCAGCCCCGAGCCGACGTGCCAAACCCTCCCCGTGGTGACAGCCGTGGCGTCCCCGTTATCGGATATTACCCCGCGCATCGGACGGGGGTCGTTTGCATAATGGAGGGGGGGCACGAAGGAGGGAAGCGAGCCCCTGACAGGAAGACGGATGGGCCCATCACGTACGGATACGGTGACACGCCTGCCCCTCGGGGCTCCTGGGGATCCATCACAGACGCACCAACGGGGGACGCTGGAATCAAACTTAGAAAAGCCGAAGTTCCACATATTGAACAAAATAAATTGTTTAGAAGTGAACAGAGCAATAAATATTTAGGGGAAGCATATAAATCAAAACTTCAAAAGCGATTAAAGCCTCCGGAAAAAAGGGGAATTCACGTGGAGGGATGAGGAGGAGGAGGACTGGGGTGCGGAGTGCAGGCTGGGGCGCGGGACGGGGCCACCGGGAAGGGGCTGGAAGGTGCAGCTGGTCGTCACCCCTGACCCCGCCTGCCCACGTCCCCACTTGCCCTCCGCGGCCGTCCCCAAACGCTGATCTGGACTGGCTGTACCGTGCATGCGTTGCTCTGGGAGGAGATGCATCAGAACGCGGAGTCTCGCTTCAGGAGGCAACCACCGGCAGGGCACCCACTGGACGTGTGCTCTGAGCACATGGACGGGGGCCATGCGCATCATGGGTGCACAAGCAGACATACGTGCACCTGCCCTCTCACGGCCACGGCTGGCGGGGCCGGCGGGCGGTAACCAGCAGTCTTGCAGCAGGTGCACGGAAAGCTCTAGAACTGGGTGCCCATCTTCCTCCTACACAAGGCGGTGTCCATCCATAAAGGAAGTAAATGTCCATCTGTGGACACATCCGCGTCTCCTGCAAAAGGATGCTTGTCATGGCCCAGGACAGCCCCACCGTGGGCTCAGACCCACGGAGACGAGGCAGAAAAACCACCTCCGAGCTTGTACGTGCTGACACGCATCATCCCAAACCACAACACCCTTCCTTATTCGAGAAAGCAAGGTCCCTCTAAGCATCGAAAAGCATTCAGTGTTTACAGGCAGAGCTGCGTAAAAATTCTGCAGCTGAATGACGACCATCACTATGAGCAGAAAGCATGCTTCCTAGAAGGACGCGTGAGGAAAGGTGGCAGATTTGGGGGACGAGGAAAGTGCTGAAGCTGGGTTACCTGATGCATCAGAAAGTAACCCCTCTGTGTCTCAGGAGGATGCATGTCGAGGGCACTCGGGTTTATGATGTGTCCCTGGTGTGGCTCAGCAATGAGGCCCTTCACTGGCTCCTCGTGGAGGTCCATGGCCCTTGTTCTCCTGCGAGGACAGGGCCTGATATGAATCCACGTGTCCGAGGAGATGATAATAGATTGATAGGTAGATGGATAGATACATAGATGATGGATGGATATAGGGATGGATGCGTAGATAGACAGATAGATGATAGATAGATAGATAGATAGATAGATAGATAGATAGATAGATAATAGATGATAGATAGATGATAGATAGATAGATAAATGATAGATAATGCATGGATGATGGATGGATAGATGGATAGATAGATAAGATGGATGGATGGGTAGATAGATAATAGATGGATGGATGGATACATAGATGATGGGCACGCCTGGGTGGCTCAGTTGGTTAAGCATCTACCTTCAGCTCATGTCATGATCTCAGGGTCCTAGGATCGAGTCCCGCGTCATTTCTCCCTTTCTTCCCCATTCATGCTCTCTGTCACTATCTCTGTCTCTCTCTCAAATACATAAACAAAATCTTAAAAAAAAGGATACATAGATGATGGATGGATGATAGATGGATACATAGATAGATATGATGGATGGATGGATAGATAGATGATAGATAGATAGATAGATAGATAGATAGATAGATAGATAGATAGATAATAGATGATGGATGGATACATAGATAAAAGATAGATAGATAGATAGATAGATAGATAGATAGATAGATAGATAGATATGATGGATAGATGGATGGATAGATAGACAGATATAGGGATAGATAGATAGACAGATGTAGGGATAGATAGATAGATAGATGATAGATATGATGGATGGATGGATAGATGATAGACAAATGATGGATGGATAGATAGACAGATATAGGGATAGAGATGATTGATGGATGGATAGATGATAGATAGATATAGGATAGATAATTGATGGATGGATGGATAGATAGACATAGGGATAGATAGATATCATGGATGGATAGATAGATGATGGATAGATAGATGATGTATGGATAGATGATTGATAGATGATAGATAGATGATAGATGATGGATGGATAGATGAATAATGAGAGATGATAGATAAATAATAGTTTAGATAGATGTAGATATTAATAGATATAGACAGATGATAGTTAATACAGAGATAACACACACACAAACTCTGAGAGCCTCACAAAATTGTCCCCTCACTGAAACACCCAGGGGGCAGCAGCAGGACCGGACATGCCATGTCCTCCAACCCTTCTGGAACCCTTCTGACCCGAACCACATCACCGGTGCAGCAGGGAAACCCTCCACGTGAGCAGCCCCCAGAAGTCTGTGTAGGCAACACAGATGCCACAAGGCATGGACGACACGGCCACATTTCCTGAACCCACACATGCACCTTCCCTGCAGCACAGCAGAAACCCACAGCCGGGCTTCCCCCCAAATGAAAAATGCAACCGAGGGTCTCTGAGTTTGCAGAGCCAGGATTCCACGTCCAAGCACCCAGAGCGTGTGGGGCCGTGGTCTATCATTGAAAAACAACACATCTTAGTGCCAACATATACAGACTTAAGAGTTGTCTAGAAAGCAACACACATGGGATTTGGACACGTGCCCTTTGTCCGTGTGCTGATCTCCAGTGTGATATCTTATAAAATCTGAGCTCTGTCTCACACTCAGTCCTCTGCAATCCACAAAGGAAACCCATGTTTTGTGCAAATAAAAGCACACACATTCGACCAGCAACTCCTGTAGGAACGGGAACTGACATCTTCCCACACGAGAAATCCACAGCTGGCTGCCTCATCCTGAACAACCCCGGTCCTTCCCGCCCTCCTCCTGGTTGCCTCAAGGTGCCAAAGTGGCTGCCACTCCTCCGGGCATCGCAGCCACGTTCAAAGGCAGGAACGGGTAGATGCAGAATGACAAAGGAAGTGGGTGCTTACAACTGGCGGTGGCAGATGGGGCATGTCACCCGCCCACCCCCAAAGTGTGGTGACAAAGAGTTCCTGACGCTTCCAGCAAAACAGGGCAGCTGAACACACAGCTTATGTCTTGTGCATCCCAATGTGCTGTGGTGAGTAAGGCAGGCTCGGGAGCTGCTTTCTGCTCTCCTCCCTTCCTCCCCAAGTGCAGGGCGGACATGGGGCTGGGGGAGGAAATCAGGGGAATGGCAGCCCCTCACTTGTGGATGCTCTTGGGGGCACACACGTCTCTACCACTCCCCACCTGGAGCCCATGTAACATGCGTTTGGCAGCCTTTCCCAGCGTTCTGTGGCGTCTACCCGTCCGGGCACCTCGGGCACTTGAAACAGCCACCAACTCTGCGTCTCATCTACAAATGCCACGTTTCCATCAGAACACTTCGTGGAATCCAGTCCCACGGGAACCCTGCGATTTCCTTGCCCTGAAAATAAAAATTAAAAAAAGCTGACATGTTTGTTTTTTTAATACAGGGTGTAACTTCATTAATTAACTCGAAAACCCAGAATATAAAACAGATTGGCGGTCATCGAAAGTACACCAATTGATTTCTTTTTCCTTTACCCTTTACTTTTTGTTTACCCAAAACATTGCATAATTTATCCCTATGATTAATTTATGGACCACCTCTCTTTGGAGAAGCTCATAATGCCTCTCCAACTTTGGTGTCTTATTAAACATTCATAATCGCCCTCCGAGGAAGGGAAGAGGCAAATATTATTATATTATCAAACAATTTCTCCGTAAAAATCTATAACTGGAATAAAATGCAATTTCAGGCAGCGAAGGAGTGCCAGGGAAAGGTAACACCAGGATAATTTAATGATACGCTTTTCTGATATTCAGCACAATTTAGCCGCATAATTAATGCTGTCCAGCGTGAGTCTCGAGTTGCTAACTATTGAGTGACCGGTGCTCCCACGGCCACATGGGTGCTGGTGGGCGCCAGGGACTGGGGGGTCAGGTGGAGGGGACACCACGTCCTGTTGCTTCTCACCTGTTGTTTGAAAGGTTGGAAGAGCCAAGGGGCAGGAACACCGCTGCTCACGTGCAGCTGACGCATGGGTGTAGCGATGCATGAGCATGGGGCACAGCTCATCTGTCCTATTCTGGGACTTTGCTGCCTGCACCCTGCATTTCTCCAGAAATCCCAAAGCCAGGGCACACACTCCCAGACCCTGAGCTGTCCCCATGGAGCTTCCGGAGGCCACCATCCTTCGGGGGGGGAGCCTTTTTGCACCCCCAAGGCTCCTCCGAAGGGAACATGGGAATTTTATGGGCTGTCCGTCCACTTCTGAGGTCCAGTGGCCCAAGCCTGATGGCTGCAGGGGAAGAGACACAGAGGGGTGACTGAGCCCTAGGCAGAGGGAGCCCATCCCTGGGTCTGCAGCCAATGCCCTGATCGAGAGTCAGGCTCCAGCGTCAAGGGGAAGATCCAGCCTCTGTTTGCAGAAAGACAACATGCGCCAATCACAACTCGCTGGCCCCTGAAACCCACGCCTTGCCCTCCCCACCTGCCACTCCTGTCTCCCCACAAGGCTCGTCTACACTGCCTATGATGATGGGTGCCCCTGCCCACAGGCTCCTGGCCATGTTCACCCAGCTGGAGGCTCCAAGGGGAGGCAGAGGGCAGGACAGAGGAATGCATCCCACTCACCCGGCCCGGCCACACACCTGTGCTCAGCTGTGAGTGAGGCTCTGCCTCTGTTTCCCTCCCTCCAGGCTTGACTTACAGTCCTTCTTGACCCCGAAGACCCCGCAAGCCCCATCCCTCAGTGCAGTGTCCCCCTGTGATGGGACGACGCTGTGCTCGGAGTGTCCTTCTCCCCAAAGCACTGTGTCCTGCTACGTCTCCAATCAAGTCAGGGAAAGACGTGTCCAAGGTCTGCAAGGGGCCACTGGCTATCCCGCCAACTCTCTCTCAGAACACGTGTCCTGGGTGGACGTGGGGGCTCGTCCCACAGACGTTAATGCAAAGAATTTGTCCCGTCAGCTCACTTGCACTGTCGGCGACCCGCCGGGCCACCATCCGCCTCGCCCGCAAACAGAGCACATGGCTCTCTATCCATTTCTCTCTTACAAGCAACTTTCATTCTTTTGGGTCAACAGGGCACATTTTTATCACTTGAGAGCACCTGTCTTTCTTTTCTATCTTGACATCGGCCTTGTGAGATCATTTCTTTCATTTGTGTTTGCCTTTGGGTTTTGCAAACCAGCCGACAGCTAACCTTTTGGCCAATGTCAAGAGATGGCTTCTTTCCAGGGGCCGACGCGGTCTCCGACAACGCCTTACAGTGGCGTCTGCATTTCACCATCAGCAACTGTGTGGAAAGTTCTTGCCCCGAATAACTCCAAGTGGGATTCGCTGCATCCCAATAAAACTTTATGCACGCAGAACTTTGAATTTCATACCATTTTTACTTGTCATGAACTAATCACCCTACTTTTTTTCAACCACTCAGACACGTAACATACATGCTTAGCTTCCAGGCTGCACGAAGACAGCAAGTAGGAGCAAGTGCGCACCCCCACAGGACCGTCTCCCCACAGACCTCGTCACGCGCACCACTGCGTGCTCCCGGCCCAGGAGGGGCCTGTGTGTGCACCACTGGGAAGACCTGACTACAAAAACAGCAGAGAGCACCGGGCCTTGACCTCAATCTTGTGAGACCGTTCCCATAACTGGCCCTTAATTTTCGGTGTCCCGACCCCAGCAGCCAATAGTGAGCAGTCCAGCCTGTGTTCAGGTGGTTCTCTGTCTTCTGACAGATGGAAGCCTCACACCTGCTTCCCATGTCTGCATCACACGCTGCTCCCAGCTGCCCCCTCCCTTCCAAACCCAGCGCAGTTGGCGGCGAGGCGTGTTTCATGGATATTTTCCAGACTGAGGGCGTTCAGCCAAGCCCGGGAAGACGTTTGAGGTAGAGAAGCCAGAGGTCTCGGGGCGCCTGGTTGGCTCAGTCGGCGAAGCGTCTGCCTTCGGCTCCGGTCACGATCCTGGAGTCTGCTGATCGAGCCCCATGTCGGGCTCTCTGCTCCACGGGGAGTCTGCTTCTCCCTCTCCCTCTGCCCCTTCCCCTGCTCGCATTCTCCCTCTTTCTCAAATAAGTACATAACATCTTTTTTAAAAAAGCAGGAGGGGGTCAGCAGGCTTGCCCCTGCTGGGCAAGCTGCCTGGTCCACCGGGGGACCCACGGCTCCATATGCACGCAGCGCCTGCAGCTGCCAGGACCCAGATAGAGGGGCAGACACGCACGCACGGCTTTACTCCGAGCCCATCCACCCCGAGCACATTCCCACTCACTGCAAACTCACACTCATGCGCACATTCCCATCCCCCTGGGGACGTGACCACACAGACTCCTGCGCACAATGGCACACACGTGGGCTTCCGGGTCTTCAGAGCTGCCGTGCACCCTTGTTTTCGGCAGCATCTGCACTTGGCAATCTGCCTCCTCACCAGAATGTGTGGGTCACCCCCAAATCGGTACTCACGGTGCTTTTGTTGGCACTCCTGAGCGTGCTCAGAGCAGAGACGAGCACTCGTGAGCTGACATGCACGTTCCCAGCGGAGCCGGTGTTCCCGTTCCAGCCCACGTTGCAACAAGTGTGCTTTTCTGCTCTATTTAGTACCGTGCTGTTCAAATTTTTATGCCTTTTTATTTTCTCGGTGATTTTGTTATAGTAGAATTTCCACCTGCAGTTCTTTATAAGGACCCTTGTGATTGCACTTCGGGCCCAGCGGGATGATCCAGAAGGATCTCTCCAAGTCAAGACCCTTAACTGAATCCCACCTGCAAACTCCCTTTTGCCCTATCAGGTAACATATCATACGTTCTGGGGACTAGGACATGGACATTACTGGGGGGACACTATTCTGTCCACCACGTGGGGTCAGGATGTGGACGTCTTTGGGGACATTTTTCTGTCTGGCACTCGGGGATCAGGACGTGCACATGTCTGGGGACATTATTCCAGTACACGGGGATCGGGACGTGCACGTGTCTGGGGACATTATTCCAGTACACGGGGATCGGGACGTGCACGTGTCTGGGGACATTATTCCAGTACACGGGGATCGGGATGTGCACGTGTCTGGGGACATTATTCTGTCCGGCACGGAGGGGGCATGAGATGCTAAGGAGTAGCCAAGACAGTTATTGCTGCCAAGTCCGTGATGTGCAGACTCACCGTGGAAATGAAAGATAGCTCTAAAAAGGGTGTGAGCAGGGAGCGGGTTTGTGTGTGTGCCGTGGGGAGCACAGACCTAAGGGAGGAAGATGGGGCCGGACGCTCCATGCTTAGACCTTCCCTGAGCCTCAGGAGGCCTGTGAGTGGAGGTGTGCACGGAGAGGGGCGGGTGCGGCCGAGTGACGTTCCCATGACAACCAGCAGGTGGCTGGGTGGGGGAGGGAGGCCACAAGCCGCAGGGGAGGGTCAGATGCCCCTGCTCAGGGGGGTCACAGTGCGTCCAGGTGCTGGAAAGCCGGCCACGGCCAGCCAGGTGGTGGGCTTAGGACAATGCGGGCGCAGGTGGCGGTCAGGGGCCCGTGAGGACCCGGTTCCCCCACACCACCCCGTCTCTTGTGCCTGGGGGGGACACATGCATACGACGGCAGGCTCCCCCGTTCCCCTCACGTCCCCACACGTCCCCCATGCTCTGCATGACAAACACATCCTCCGTGCGGTTCCCACCTCGCTCCTCCTGCCCTGGCGTCCAGGGGACTCCGGGTTAGATCTGGGACGCTCCCACGGCGCTGTGTCCCTGCTAGGAACGCATCCTCGTGGGGATCCTGCGGTGCCAGGAGGGTCCCGCTAGGGACCCCCGAGGGGAGGGTCCCACGGTCTAGATGTGCAACATGGGCTGAGAATCCGGTTGGTGAATTTCTAAGCATGCAGGCTGCCAGCGTCAGCCGTGTGCACGTCCTCAAGCCGCCGTGACATCCGGGAGACCGTGAGGGCGAGGGGACTGAGCGCCCAGCACCCACATGCCCAGAGCAAGCACCCGGGTGCCCTGGGTCCCAGACCCGCCTCTTCTGAGCTGAGCTGGGCAGTGTGTCACAGCCCCTGGGGATCGGGCCTCACCCGCCGGACACCACCCTCTGTGTCCGCCCCCCGGCCCCGGGGTCCTCGCCGGCCCCCCTCGCTGCGTCCGCCCCCCGGCGCGGGGTCCTCGCCGGCCCCCCTCGCTGCGTCCGCCCCCGGGCCCAGG
>NC_058419.1:126290049-126298493 GCF_002201575.2 Neomonachus schauinslandi
TGTGTGTACGAGGTCCGTGTGTTGCGTGTTGCGTGTGTTGCGTGTGTCGTGTGCGTGTGTTCAGCATTGCGTGTGTCGTGTGTACATGCCCTCTGTGACCTTGTGACTATTCTGTGCCTGGGGAGACAGATCCTGCCTTACTCTGCGCAGCCCCGCGCAGCCCCACGTGGCCCCACATGGCCCCACACACGTGTTCCTTCAGCACAGGCTCCCGTGGCCAGCCACGCACCAGCACCCGCCATCCTCCCGGCCAAGCTCCTGTGTCCACACGTCCGTGTCTCCTCTCCTTCACGGGACACGCGTGTTCACACACGACCCGGCTGTGCACCCCACCCTTGCAGGGCTCCTCGCCCCCACCGGGAGGCCCCACCGGCTTGCCCCGACCCCACCGTGCCCACGGGTGCCCCACCGTGCCCACGGGTGCCCCACTGTGCCCACGGGTGGCGTGCACAGGGCCGCGGCGTGCCCCGGCCTCTTTACTCGGGGTCCTGTTTTCTGCTGAGTTACCAAATCGGCGCCCTGGATTCTCCCCGTGTCCGCGGGCGCACGGGGACGTGACCAACCCTGCTTTATGAAGTCGTATCGGGCTGAGCGAGGACGCTCCGAGACGGCCAAGTCAACACCCTACAACGAATGTGCGTCCAGGCTCGACGGAGGATTTCGTCGGCAGCACAGACACGCCTGGCTCGGGGCCCCCCGGGGACGCAGGGCCGCGAGGGGCTGGGTCTGCACCTCCGAGACCCGACCTCGGGGCCCCCTCTGGCCACTGCCCGCACGCGGGACTTGCAGCTGATCTGCATTCCGCGCTTCGCCGCGCCGGGTCGGACGGCTCCCGGGAGGCTGCAGAGAAACCGAACACAATGCCAGGCTCGCCCAGAGCGCGGCCGCCACCCGTTTCTCGGAGGCCCTGCTCGGCTGCAGGCGGCTTTGGGGACCAGCTCTGCATGGGGTGGGGGGGACCGCCATTCTCGTCCGGATTAAGAGGATTAAACACCATTAAACGACCATCCTCCTCCAGCTTCTCTGCACAGCCTGGCTTTCCTCCTGGCCTCCCTCCGCAGCGGCGGGGCGGGGGCGGGCCCTGCCCAGTGACCCAGTGCCAACAAAGGGGTCCCTTAGCATGACAAAGAGCCCCCAACATCTCCCCCACAAGGACTGGCCGGGGCATTGTCGGAAACTCCAACGCGGGCCTGCCGGCTCCTTGTCTTTCTCTCCCTTTTTTCCTTAATGGTCCCGTTCGGAGCTCAAAGTGTCATATTAATTATTTAAATCTGGGGGATATGTCGGCAGCATCCTCGGAGACCCTCTTCCGAGCCAGAAGGCGTCGAATCCCGCATGAGCTCCTCTTAATGAGAGCCGAAACGGAGAACTTTGATCTGCAGGAGCGGGCCAGCCCAAGCAACACGTGAGCCAAACTTTCCGTGCAATTGATCCTTTAGGTACGTCCTGCCTGTGGTGTGGTCCCACCCTCTCGGATGGTGTTTTACCGCGTTCCAGGGAAACGTGACATGGCCCCCGAGCTCAGGAGGACTCTGACCAGCTTCAAACACCCGGCCGTGCTCACAGCTAAGTGCCCAGCGCGGCGGCCACCGGGTCCCCTTGGAGCCGGGAGGCGGGAGGCCACGATGAGGGGTGGGGGGAGCCAGCCCACGGTTATGTATTTATTCTGGGGGGGGCGGCCAGGGCAAGGCCACACGCACCCTCGCACACGGCGGCTGATGTCAGCTATCACCAGCAGCATTGATCTCGTCTCATTAAGCAGCTTGTTTCCTGAAGGGTGGCCGGATGAAACAGAGCTCCCGCGTTCCCGTGCACGACGCTCCCCGGCGCGGCGAGGCTGGGCCACGCCTGAGCCCGCAGCTTAGATCCACGAGGCTCACCTCCGGAGGGCCTGCCTTGTTAAAATCCCCGCTCATTTACATGTCCCTCGCTGCAAAAAAAAAGCTCAAGGTGACAAGAAAAAAAAAAAATCAGGAAGTTAAGCCAGCCTCGCGTGGACGATGAGCTCGATCCGAGTTTGCTGACCCCCAAGGCCCGAGAACGCAGCTTCTCTCCCGCCAGGCTCCGGGGCGCGGAGATCAAAGGCACAGACACCCGCAAACTTGCACGCCCGGCCCGAGGCCTCGGGCCCGCCCGGCCTCGTCCGTGGGCTCCGCGTTCAGAGCCGGCCGCACCGGCCGCACCGGGCATACACCTTCATTAGCCACGGAGCGCCTCCTCGCCTTGCGCACGGGTCCCGTTTGAACGGCTCTGCCGCATGTCAAGCTGGGGTCAGAGCGGTTTACCAGCTTGCCGAAACGGGGACATGGAAAAATTCCCTGAAGTGAGCATCCGAGCGACGGAGAGCCTAGACAGGCCCATGATAGCACAAATCCTCACGGTCGGGATGCAGGGGTCTAAATTAGACGCACACTGTTGGAGGCTCTCTGGGTCTGTTTTTTTTTTTTTTTTAATTATTTTTAAGCATGCATATTTTAGGGCGGATTTACTGGCTGAGAAATAATTGGGATTTACAGTTGTTAAGATAATGAGATTCTCCCTCTGTCAGACACTTGGCGGGGCGGGTGGGGGCGGCAAAGACTGCTCCCTGCCCGCAGATCCCAGAGGACCGGATCGGGACGTGTTTATGCCCGAGTCCCCGGGGTCCGGTTCAACGCCGGGGGTGCAGGGAATCTCAACGGCTGTTTTGGGGTAACTTCTGAGGCTCGTGATTGCCCACGTAGCAGCCGAGAACAGCTCGCGGTCGCCGCTCCGGCTGCAGGCACGTCCTCAGGTTGCAGGGCAGGACCTTGTAGGAACGTCCGGCGTTGTCCGGAATCGGGGCACACAGGTGGATTGCAAACCGAGGCCGCACCTGTCCAGGTGATCCTGCGGAGATGCCCCTCCCGCCAGCGTGGGATCCCCGCTTGTGACAGAAGGTCGGGTAAGAGACAATGCGCTAGAGCTCCCACCTCCATGCTCGGACCGGCAGCTGAGAAATCAGCCGTGGTGGGAGCGTTTACACCACGGAAATTGGTGAAAGCACAGAGGAGGGAATTTTCCGCCCAGACAGCCAGACCTTGAACGTCTCCCACCACCCACAGCCGGCGTGGGCCCCGAAGGTTGTGCACGTCCCAAACTCGGACTCGTTCATAAACCACCTGGAGATCCGCCTCCAGGGATGACTCTGGGTCAGTGGGTCTGGGGTGGGGCGTGGGTCCCTCGGCGTGTGGGGTCCGGTCACTGCAGCCCGACCCCCTGTCAGGGCCGCTGGGTGGATGTGGCGGGGTTGCTGGGTGGGTGGGGACGGGGAGCAGACACCAGATAACCCGTACGTGAGAGGTGGTGGGAGTGACCCCAGGTCGGGGAGGTGGGACCCCCTGTGAGCTGAGACACCGAGCCCCCTGCACATGCACCATCTGGACCTCCCGCTGCAGACCGATGTGTGTCCCCCCACAGTCATGTGCTGACCCGACCCCCAAGGGGACCCGCGCCTGGATCTCAGACGTCCCCCTGCAGACTCACGTCTGTCCCCCCACGGTCAGGTGGATCTCGGACTTCCAGCCTCCTGGACTGATGGACAGCAAATGTCTGTGGTCCTCTGTTACGGCCGCCCAAGCAGACTGGCCCCCCTCGTCCAGCTAGCTGGGTCCCGGCCAGTGTGTAGCTCTGTAACAGACAGGCCTCTACCTTAACTAGCTCGCGGAGAACCATATCGATTGATGGCTCAGCAGTACGATGTGTTAAGGTGGCGCTTTTGCACGCGCAGCATGGCGGCCAGACGGTGGCGTCCGCCATCACGGCCTCCCGAATTTGGCGTTAGCTGTCTGCTGCTGGATTTCCCCACCCTGTGTGGTAACAGCTGTAGCTTTGGGGGCCCAGCAGGTGTCCCACGCTCTCCGTCAGCGGGGTCGGATCCTGTGCCCCCGCCGACAGCGAGAAGACCCGCCCACCGCCGTCCTCCCTTCTAAAGCCCATGAGGTCCTCAGGCTCAGCAGGAGCACTCTTCCCCAACTGGAGATGGTCTCCCTGCTCCGAGCGCGTTAACTCTAAACTTATTCAAATAAATGCATCTGTTGCTTCCCCATGTTTTATAGTTTCTACGTAGACGCCTAGCCTGTGTTCCCCAGTGACCCATGTCATGGAGTCTTGTTATCTTCCCCAGTTCCTGTTACGAAGCCTATCCCAGATGCTCAACGCACATTTGCTGGTCGCCTCTTCCCCCTTGGCTCGGTCTACCGCATTTCAACTTCCCTTTGGACGTTTTTACAAAACATTCCCAAGTACGTTCCACCTGTACACAGACCCCATCATAGTGAGGAAGAAACCGAGCTCAGATGTGCCAAGAGACGCATACGGGGTCCCAGAGCTTGAGAACCACCCGGGTTGACGCCCATCTGCTTGGTTATGCTCTTCCCATGCCAGGACCATCCTTGTCACCCTTAGTGATGACTTTACTAAATTAACTCAGCAAGAACCGACCACTCACCTGTTGTCCTCATGGGAACATCCCAAGTGGCGGTTTTCTGGGGGTGGCCAAGCTCAGAGAGGGTGGCTCCATTGAGCCCAGTCCAGGCTCATGCACCCTTTTGCTGGTTGACCAGTTCCATGTAGTGAGGAAATGCACTGACCTCTTCGTGTCCCTAAAACCTACAAAACACTGGCCGACAGTGGGCAGGTCTACCAGATAACCCATATGCACCTGCAGAGGGAAGAGTCTGGTCACAGGAGGCTGAAATCTGTACTCATGGGAGGATGAGGACCATGCCATTGGCCACAATCTTTATTAAATGTGCACACATGTCATTTCCCTCCCCACTGACCATTGTGACGCCAGCTCAGGTCCCAGCTCTCCGTGGCATTTTTCCAATTTTTCCCATCTTTTTTGAGGTGTAACGGACATGTAAACGTTTTATGTGTTTGAGGTGTAAGAATGTCATGATTTGACCTGTCGCCCACATTGTGAAACGATCGAGCTAATTAACACACCCATCAGGTCACATCGTCACTATGTTGTGCGTGGGGTGAGAACATTTAATATCTACTGTGTTAGCAAATTTCAAGTGGAGAATACGGGATTTGTACCTACAGTCACCATGCTGTATGTTCGATCCCCTAGAACTCACTCATCTTCTAGCAGAAAGTTTGTGCCCTTGCACAGTAGTCTACATTTCCCGACCGCCAGCCCCTGGAAACCACGTTCTGCTTTCTGCTTTTGCAACTCTGAGCATTTAATTTAATCGAATTTATTTTTTTTGTGTGAGTCCGAGTATTTTAGATTGCACGTACAAGTGCAAGTGTGCACAATGTGTCTTTGTCTGACGCATTGCACGCACACAGCATCATGCCCTCAAGGTCCATCCGTGTTCTTGCAAAGAGCGGGACTGTGTTGGTCTTGAGGGCTGAATAATAGTGCTTATTGTGTGTGTGTCTTAGCTCAGACCAAAAGAAAAAAAGAAGGTGAATGCACTCAATCTGCTTATTTCTCACAGGGAAGTGAAGACTTGCTCTTCTCTGATGTAAAAGAGACAGACCACACCCCACCATCCCTCAGCACAACCAGGTGGCCAATCCCCACGGGGTGGTCAGGAAAACGTGACACAGGGCCGGGAACCTCCCCAGGTGAGAAGGAGGGACACTGTCTTTGTGTGTACACTTGCTCAGCCCATGTCTTAGGTCCATGGATAGGTGGGCCCCAAATTAAACCATCACGCCAACTTGCAAAACAAGATAAGAGCAAAGAAGGCAGCCATCATTGGAGTGGGGACGTTCCTCCAAGAGCTTTTGGTGCAAAACCCGTTTGGGGGGGAGAGCCAGAGCAGCCGTGAGAAGCAGACCTGGGGCCAGGCCAGGCTCGCGAGGCCGTGTTTCCACATTCTGGATGCGGGAGTGTGCGTCAGCAGCCCTCTTAGAAAGATACACAGGCACGTCCACCCTAAGGGGAAGGGCGTCTGCTCTGCACCCCTCTGTACCTGGAAACCAGTCCTCGGAAGCAAATTATTAAAAAAAAAAAAAAATAGCGAGACCATCCGTGAAAGAATGAGCGTGGCTTTGTGCCAATAAAACTTTATTTATACACAAACCAACAGACACGAATGGTGTGCACTGAAATGTTGGAACGCTGCCTCAGGGACGGGGGAGGAGGAAATACGTAATTCTAAAAACCACAGGGCAAAAGGGCAGATCAGGACGTTTACCATTTCTGACGGAAAGTTTGAAAGGACCCGGGAACCCCAAATAGGGCCACGTATGTACTTGTTTGAGCAGAGGACTCGACCGCCCCACAGACGCGGAAGTCTTATCTCCCCACATTTGGATATTTGAGAAGTCGGGTCCCGGGAGTGAGGACATGTCTCCGTGGAGGAGCTCGGCCCTTGATTAGATTCAGATGGAAACGGGGATCAGCATAAAGGAGCCATACAAAGGCGGTGGGGACCGGGCACCTCTGCGGACAGGGATAATAAACACGTGCGGGTTTGCGGAAGTGGAACTGCTGATATACCTGATTAGCTATTGTCCGGACTGTTTATATACCACCCAGGGTGAAGCTCGAGCCGCAGTTTGTCCCCCCCCGGACACGCAGGCCAAGCCAACAATGGCAAAGTGCTTTGCACCCACCGGGCGGCCTATTTATTGTCTCAGGAAGAATAATAATAAGCCGGCCAAGGTCGAACGGAGACGCTCAGAATAAACCAGCGGCCGGAAGCTGGGCTTTGCTCCCTGCACGCTGTGCAAGAGTCAGGGAAGCCTTCACGTTTGGGGGAGAACCACGGCTTTTAACCACCCGTCGGCTGTGTCCCCTGAGTGCCCACCTTTCATCGGGTACAAGAGTCAGTGTCGAGATGTCCCCGCCGCTCGAGGTGGACACGCCGAGGGAAGGGTGCCGGCCTCTGTGTCTCCGGCTGATAGACTGTCATTGGTCCCCGTGAAATAAGGCAGAGCTGGCCCCGCGGACGGATGCGGAACATCAGCCAGCCCTGCTCTCCCTCCTCACGCCACCCGCCCGTGTCTCTCCTGCTCCCGTCCCATCTCTGGGGGGGGGGGGCGGCTTTTAATGACCCGATAGCAGTCCCTGCAAAGACTCAGGCATCCCTAGAGCTCATCCATCCACCCCTGGAGCTGTGGCACAGGGCATTAGCAACTGAATGGGCAGCCTTCTTACTGTATATCAGTGTAATCTCTCACGTTTAAGTGAGCCAGATGGCTGATTCTTACAAAGGCTCTGCCTCGGAAAAGCCCGAACTTTCTATCAGAGGATTTGTACGATGATGGGGAAGGGGGACGGGAGAAAAAAAAAGAGAGAAAGCAAAGCGGGGGCACCGGTGCGGGAGGGGGAGCGGTGGCCTCTTGCGTCCCACAAAACGGCCTGAATTTTAATTGCACGTTTGCCTTCGGCCCTAATGTTCACTTATTGATCCTTCGCAGTACATGTATAAATAGGTAGATGGCGCAGTACCAGGCACGGAGCATTCCCACACATGAGATTTGTGTTTAAAACGTGCAATGGCGAAGTCGAGTTGTCAGTGCCCCGTGAGCCCGATTCACGGCCCTCACGATGGCTCCGAGCCTCCCCGCCCCCCCGGCCACCGCCCAGACCCGAAATGTTCGAGGTCCTCACCGTCTCGCTGCCCTAACACGGCAGCTCTTGGGTTCTCTACGAGCCCACGCAGCCATCAAGTTCTTCCCCACGAAACCATCACTGGAGTGAACATTACAGGAGCGGCTGTAGGATTTCACAGGTGCCCCCCACACACCCCGTGGGGTTTCCTGGAAAGCTGCTATGTCCACGTGCGCCACCAGTAATGGGCTCAGCATTTTCCAAGCACACATTGCTGTGCGGAAAATACCGTGAGCTCCCCTCCCTCCAATTCCACAAGACCCACGTCCCTGTGGACATTCTGTCCTGAAAATACATTTGTCTATCGCTGAAAACCTAATATATGTGAATATAGAGACTCCACAGGGTTCCTCTAAGGTGGGTCCTCACGGGGTCCTCAGATGGACCCCAACTTTTCCCTGCAAATGATAGTACCACGAAATTTGTACCCCAGGAGAAAGGACCCACCTTTAGGATGCAAAGCTTTACCGAATGCTTGATTGCCCCAAGGTGTATCAAGTGTCCCCCAGCTTGCATCCTGCAAGGTAAGAAGCACTAGGATTGAGAACGGGCTGTCAGAACAGGGAGCTTTTACAAGAAAGGATATTTCTCTCTCTGCGTTACGAGCGGGAAAAGCCTGTATGGGAAGGCAAGACAGAAGCTTCCAGAAGGATGAGGGATGGGGGCCCAGCAGTCAGGGCTGAGCGTCCTCCAGGACAGAAGCTTCCAGAAGGATGAGTATGTGACAACACCAATATATTATGTCAGATACATGTGGGTACACACGTGGGTGAGTGTGTGCATGATTGTGCATGGTGGTCACATGTGACCTGAGCGTGCATGTCCACGTGTGCATGTTTGTGTGTGT
>NC_058419.1:126298503-126302065 GCF_002201575.2 Neomonachus schauinslandi
TGACAGCGTGAGTGTATTGTGTTGGGGTGCACGTGGGTACACACGTGGGTGAGTGTGTGTATGCGTGTGCATGGTGATTACGTGTGTCTTGAGCTAGTATGCACTCGCGTGCATGCGTGTTTATAGGTGTGCATGTGTGTGGCAGCGTGAGTGCGTGTGTGTGTGCGTCTCTGTGCAAGCATGTGTGCATTCAGTTGGGCTCTCCCCAAACCATTGCATTCCTGCAGTGCCCCCTGCCGCTGCAGTGTGCTTTCTCTTTGCTTCCCCGTTTTGAGTCCCGCCCCCAGCGGCCCCAGGGAAGTAAGACAAAGGCCTCAGCGTGGTCAGCCAGGGACCCCCATCCCAGCCCTGCTCCCCGCCGAGGTCCCCCCACCCCTTCCCCGGGCCACAGCCTCCCGTCCACAGTCGGGATGAGATAGGACGCTCCACTGGCTGTTTCCATCCTGCGTTGTGGCATCAAACAGGGAACCATCCATGCTGGGTGAGCTCCCCCAGTGCTGAGGGCTGGTGAGCGCTGACCCACCGTCCGACCCAGCACAGCCCACACACCCCCCACTACCGTCCCCTTCCCCCCACACCCCCGGAACAACAGCACTAACAGAGGGAACCCGAGGTCGGGGGTCAGCCCTGAGACCACACCTGGGACGCATCCGCGGACCAAGATTCACACACCGTCAGTCTGGCCCCAGAGGATGTGCTCTCTTCTTGGGGCCACGGAGGCCCTGCCAACCTCACCCAGCTCCTTTTTACCCACGCTGGAAATATTGACTCAGATCCCGGTAACGTGCCTCCCACTCTCTGCACACCAACAGGGAGATGTATCTTCACATTTTTGCCTTCTCTGGGTTTTTGCAGTGAAGAACCCTGAAATCTCACTGGGGCTCACCCATTTGCACCCCAAAGGTGACCTTAGGCATAAGGGGACTTGGTAGATTGTCACACTCACGGAGAGGGTGGTGTGTGCCCGGTAGAGGCCTCCATCTGGGGGCTGGGCATGACCGACATGTGCTTGTCTGTGTGTGTGTAAATTTGTGCACGTGTGTGTCCACATGCATGCAGGAATGTCTGTGAATGTGTGCATATATGCACGTGGGTACGCATGGATGCATGTGTGTGTGGCATCGTGTGCAAATGCACGTGTGGGCAGACACAAGTGAGTGTGCACATGTTACTTTGTGCCCGTGTGCGTGAGTGTGCGGTGTGGGTGTGAGTACGTGAGGGCATGCCCGTGTGTGCGTGTTTGTGCATGCAAGTGCATTCTTGTGGGGTGTGCATGTGTGTATAAACATGTGGTCGTGTGTGTACACATGTGTGAGTGTGTGTTTGCATGTGGTTGTTTGCAGGTGTGTGTCCATGCATGCTTATGTGTGTCAGGTGTGTGTGTGAGGGACTGTGAGAATGTGTGTGTGTCTGTGTGAAGCCGTGTGCATGGATGCCTGCTTGCCCATACAGGTGTGTATGTATGTGACTGTGTTTATGTGTGTCTGCCTGCGCCCATGTTTGCAAGTGTGTGGACTATGGGAGCACGTTCCAGCATCTTCATGTGTGTGCATACGACCATGGGGTATCCCCGTGTGTGCTTGTGTGCATGTAACCATACACGTGTGCATTCATGTGTTTCCTGCATCTGGCTGTGTGTGTGCATAAGACCATGGGGTATTCCTGTGTGTGCTTGTGTGCACGTAACCATACGCGTGTGCATGCATCTCTGTGTGTGTACATATGACCATGAGTGAGTGCACGTGCATGCAGGCATGCGTGTGTGTGCATGTGACTATATTTTTGTGTGTGCATTTGCATGTGTGCACATCCCTGCTTCTGTATGTATGTGCATATAACAATGAGTGTGTGCATGTACATGAGGGATGCATGTGTGTGTGTAACCATTGTGTGTATGTGACAACATCTGTGTGCACTTGTGCGTGCATGCACACCCTGCATCTACATGCGTGTACACATGAGCAAGGGTGTGCACATCTGTGTGAACATGCATACACGGTGTGTAGCTCCATGCTGTCCCTTTTTCCCTTTCCTTCAATCTTCTTTTTCTTCCATGTGTTTCACACCCTGACAGATGAGCCTCTTCTTTTTTTTTTTTTTTAAGATTTTATTTATTTATTTGACAGAGAGAGAGATAGCGAGAGCAGGAACACAAGCAGGGGGAGTGGGAGAGGGAGAAGCAGGTTCCCCGCCGAGCAGGGAGCCCGATGCGGGGCTCGATCCCAGGACCCTGGGATCATGACCTGAGCCGAAGGCAGACGCTTAACGACTGAGCCACCCAGGCGCCCGAGATGAGCCTCTTCTGCTCCCCTTGCTGAAACCCCGTCTCCCCGCCCCTGTCCCTGCCCCTGCACGTCAGACATGGGTGACAGTGTCTCGATTATCACTAATTATGTGAAACGCCAACTTGCCGCGCTCTCTTCTTCTGAAGGTCTCGAAGGCATCTCTACACACCCCTTGTGATGTCTTCCTTTGGTGACAGGGATTGTACGCAAGACGTGTGCCCTCCAGAGGCAACCACCCTGTGCCCCCGTCTGCAGGACCGGACAGCCCCCAGACCTGTGCTCTGGCCGCGGCCCAAGCCACAGGCCACCGCCCTCTGTGCAGGACTTCGGGCGGCAGGCCCCGCACACCCTCCTTCTCCGCCTCGTTAGGTGCTCTCCACAGGCTGCAGTGTCAGAAAAACGCTTCCCCGAAGACGAACCGCGTGTCTGTCAAACACACGCACCAGGCGCTGCACAGGGATGGGGGGAGCGGACGTGCAGGGATGCTCTCTCTCAGGGCTTGAGGCCTAGCTGCCGTGCAGCTTGCAGAAGGATGCTCTCTCGGTACATCGGCCACGTTCCATACATGAGCAACCACATCAAGACGTCAGAGGCGCTGTCTGGGCCCAACGAGGAGCCATGGTCCACGGGTTTCCAGTGTTCCGTCTGCATTCTTGCTCCCATCCGTGGAGCCAGGAGGCAGCACAGGGAAAAAAAAGGGGGGTTTTAGAGACGTTCTGTGCGTTGCAGGGGCTGGGCTGGGGGAAGGGAGGCTGGAAGCTGGAATCCAAACTCGGGCTTGTAATTGTAATTAAAAAGCCCCATCTGCCCTCAAACGCAAACATCGGAAATGAGAAACAATATAGAAGCAGAGAGACCGCAGGAAAGAGAATCAACGGCTGTGTGTTTGTGAACGTTTCGTTCAAACGCCTTATCTGAATGTAAATTACCAGTAGTCGGTTGGGACAGAGGAGAAACCCAAACGTGTCAATCACCGGGAAATATCGCAGCAAAGTTGCCCAGAAGAAACGTCATATGTGGCGTCACTGACGGTTGTTCCTGCAGACGAGTGTCTGCACAGGCTGTGGAGGGAGGTGCTCCCCGGGCTGGACCCATGTGGGAAGGCTTCCTGTTCTGGTTCCAAAGCCTGCGTGACATCATCACCATCGTGCTAGATTCCTGTGACCACCAGAGACACGGTCATGGTGATGCCGAGGATGCTGCAGGTGGATCCCCGTGACCACCAGAGACGCCATCACCGAGATGCTGGGGTTGCTGCAGGTGGATCCCCGTGACCA